>NC_044979.1:142972768-143061685 GCF_008728515.1 Papio anubis
CTAGGGTAGGCATAAAGTAGCATAAGTGACATTTCTTTGATAATTGGCTGGTTTTTTCATATATTTGTTTACTAATTGTATTTCCCTTGCATGTGAATTGTTTACTTCTCTCTTCTCTTTGAATTCCTTTTTTTCTTGTTTTGGTTAATGTTTTCCTGGTTATGAAATGTAATACTGGTTTGTTCATTACAGAAAATGTAAATGGTACAGAAAAGTATAAATTTAGCTCACTTAAAGAACAGTTATTTGAATACCAGATAACATGTTTTAGTTTTGTTTTTGGTTTTTTGGTTTTTTTTGAGACGGAGTCTCGCTCTGTCCCCCTGGCTGGAGTGCAGTGGCGCGATCTCGGCTCACTGCAAGCTCCGCCTCCCGGGTTCACGCCATTCTCCTGCCTCAGCCTCCTGAGTAGCTGGGACTACAGGCGCCCGCCACCGCACCCGGCTAATTTTTTGTATTTTTAGTAGAGATGGGGTTTCACTGTGGTCTCGATCTCCTGACCTTGTGATCCGCCCACCTCGGCCTCCCAAAGTGCTGGGATTACAGGCGTGAGCCACCGCGCCTGGCCTGTTATAGTATTTTTTAACAATTTAGCCTCATAGAAATTGAAGAATACTTCAATGTTTTTCTCTCCTTCTGCAAATGAACATCATGTTTAAGTATATCTTCAAGATTGTCTATAAAAATCACTAAACTGTAATCAAATTGACACCTTCTGTTACAGTTCTGTTCTACTTCCTGAGTCTCACACGTGTACTTATTTTTAGGGACTTGCTGACCCTCTGTGCTTTTTGTGTCACTCAGAAACAAACATTGATCCTTAAACACATAAAAATTCTTGTGAGGCCGGGTGCAGTGGCTCAAGCCTGTAATCCCAGCACTTTGGGAGGCTGAGACGGGCAGATCACGAGGTCAGGAGATCAAGACCATCCTGGCTAACACGGTGAAACCCCGTCTCTACTAAAAAATATGAAAAACTAGCTGGGCGAGATGGCGGGCGCCTGTAGTCCCAGCTACTCAGGAGTCTGAGGCAGGAGAATGGCGTAAACCCGGAAGGTGGAGCTTGCAGTGAGCCGAGATCATGCCACTGTACTCCAGCCTGGGCGACAGGGCAAGACTCCTTCTCAAAAAAAAAAAAAAAAATTCTCTTGATATCCGAAAAGCAAGGGAATGTACCGTCATTGTATTGCATCTTTTCAAGCCAATCTTGTTTTCCTGACACTGCTTTCCTTTCCGTTAGTCTCTGGGCTCCTAGGACAATGTTAATTCCACAACTAAACTGAAATGTTAATGGAAACTGGAAATAAGGCCCAAAGCTGAGTTGAGCAGGCTGGGATTTTGTTGTAGCTCAGTCTCAGTTGCTTTATGTGCGTCTTTCAGTGACCTTCAGATGGAACCATCTGGGCATTTTAAGCAGGAAGGGCCTATTCATTAGAGAACCACATGGCAGGTAATCTCTGGCTGGTTAACTTAGACCTTTCACTCACGCGGGGTCAATTTCAGTTGGATGAAGGCAGCAACAACTATCTAAGGGTTGAAAGGTCGGAGTACTAGCCTGGCTTGCTTTGCAGGAGTGCCTTCTCTAGATCCGCTAGCATGTCAGATCACCTCAAGCATGACATCATATGAAGAGGTAGGCAGATTGAAGTCCAACAGGCTTCCCCTCTGCTTTTGCCCCAGGGTGCAGATATTAGAGAATACCACTTGTTTCTGTAGAAGAAAAACTTTATCCTTCATTTTCTGGGCCTCTAAATGTCCCTTAACCTCCAGAAGAGCTCTGTTGGTAAGCATAATGAAAGGATTAAACTAGAAATGAATTTTGACAGTTTATATTGAGAGCTTCTGATATCTACCGTGTGGAACTTCGTATCTGTAGCATTTCAGTATTTGAAGTTCTTAATATTGTTGAAAATATAAAATGGGGAGAGATGAACCTCTCAAACATTTTTTTTTTTTAAGAAATCATATCTACTGTTCCACATGTATTTCATGTAGAGGTGTACTTATATATCATGTACTTGAGAAAACGTGAAAACAGACCATTTTAAAGCTAGTTCATGTCTAGTTTGTCGCCACGTCAAATATGCACATGTAATGAGTTGTCTGTAACTCAGGCCTTTCCCTACAGACAGAATTTTTGCTGGTGGCTAATTCTCAGGTCAGCCTTCAAAGGTTTGCATAACCTCAGTGCACACCAGTGAATTCTAGGACAGAGAATTACCACTGATGACAATGGTTTTAAAGGAAAATGTACTCTGAATTCTTGTCTCTGTCTGTAATAGGAGTTTCCTGCTTTTTTTCCTCTCTTTGGGCCTCTGGCATTGTGTTCCATAGACTGGGCAGGCTGTGGTGGTAGGGAAGCGGGGAGCTTAGAGACAAAAAGTATGTGGGACTCCCAGAAGTAATGGCAAAGGGAAATGCATTGAGATGTCAGGATGAGTGAGAGCGCTTTGACATGGGTCCCCGGCAGGGGTTGCAGAATAAACGAACGTGTCCAAACCAGTCCCCAAACACTGGCACCTGGGTGAGAAAAAGAGGCAGAGCTGGGCACTTTTTCTCTGCCTTCTTTCTGCCAGACCTCCTGTCCTACTATTATAGGCCTTACTATTGACATCTGGCAAAAGAGAATCAGTAGAAAGGAGGTGTGTGAGAACTGCAGGTATAGCACCTAGGGGTTCATCCTAGGAATCTACTGGAGCAAGAGAAAGAACAGAGAAAAGGGGAAGTCCCCATTAACCTCTGAGCAAAGGAACTTCCTTGCTACTGAATGTGGCTAGAGCTGTACCCCACTCACTCTGTCTTCACTACTGTGCAGTCATTCCAAGGTGGTTGTCTGATTTGGCTGTGAAGAGCCTGAATAGTTAATATTTGTTGGGTCTGGGTGGTGATACATCAATGTGTGTTATCTCACTCTATATATCCTTACTTTGGAAGTATTTCATGATGATAATAGACAAAGCTAATGGGTTTGGTGTGAAGAGTGTCTGTTCTTAGGAAAACATGATCTATTCATCAGTCTAGCTTAACAGCTAGCTAAATAAACCGAGTATAACTCAGTGGCTCATAGAGCTTTATATTACCTTAGAGATTCATGTTACCAGAGGGGTATGAAAAGTATTAATGAATTAACAGAAGATCTTTTATATTTCATTTATTTATTACATCTCTTAGCAGACTATTTTTTATTGTAAATGTGAATACACAGTTTTCCACTTCTTTCTTGTTCATAGTTTTCTTGACAAAAGAGTAGCTACTTTTCTTACAAATTGTCCAATTTCGTAGTTTAACCAATAATAGTTTCAGTGACTTCATTACATTAACACACAACTGATACCTAAACCTCAGAGGAGTTTGCCTTAATCAGTATGTTCGTTGCTTTTTAAATTTTTTCTCTTCCACAAAGATAGGAATTCAATGCACTTGTTTGTTTATTTTTCTGTTTAGTTTTTCTGGGCTGCACACATTTTAATTTCTTGTTAGGCCAGTTGTAATGTGTGATTAAGGACTATATTCTTCAAACATTGCATTTGAGGCAATGGGCAGGTGTGGGGTTTGGAAGCAGTATGAAAGTAACATCATTTGTTTTTGCAGACTTTGTAATTTTCTTCTGGAAAACCCAGATTATCCAAAGAGAGAAGATAGAATCATCATAAATCCCAGTAGCAGTCTGCTGGCCAGCCAGGATGAGACAAAGGCAAGTGTCGTGTTCTTGCTTTGCAGTCGCTACCTGGAAATGCTCTGCTTTGTTGTTATTGTTGTTGTTATCTGTATGGGAAGAAAGTGCTTTGTTGGGACAAGTTTTTAAAGACTAGCAGAGGGACATAGGATTTCAGAATATGTCTATACTTCAGTGCGATCTCCCATTCTGAGCCACTTTGAATTCTGTCTTTAACTTCTATCTTTCCTTGTAATTCTTATCTTCTTATCTTCCTTTTCCCACAAAGAATTAAATGAATCCTCCATATCTTTAATCCTACAAAGCAAATTCCTAAAACAAAACAAGAATTGGCCAGGACTCTTAACATTTTATTATGAAAATTTTCAAACCTACAGAAAAGTTGAAATATTTTACGTCGATCACCTATATGCCTACCACTGGTGCTACTAAAAAGTTAACAGTTTACTGTATCCTCTTTATCATACATATGTCCTCTGTCTGTCCATCAGCACATCTTTGTTATGTTTCATTTCATTATAATGCATTTCAAAGTAAATTGCAAAAACATCAGTACACTTCCCTGTAAATACATCAGCATGCAGATCATTACCTAGAGTTGAATATCTTTTTTCTTTTGATGTGAGATTTGTATACAGTGTATACTATACATCTGTTTAACCAGGTCTCATATCAAGATGTAAACAGCTTGGTTTTTAAAAACTTTAATCATTGCCATTATTTGTGATCCAAACTGGCATTTAGTGTGTTACATGGTAAAGTATGGTTGAGAACTAACTTTATTAAGATCTGTTGCTTGATCTTCCAACTCCCCATAGATTCTTTGACTGTCTCTCTTACGTATTCTATAATAGAAAAAAAAATAGTTGTGTGTAAATATGTTGTGGAAAGAATGGCTGAAAGATTGGTTTAAATCCCCAACTATACTTCTTTACTAATTATAACTAGTAAAACTAGTCTGTAGACTCCAGACAGGTTCGTTTAACCTCTCTGAGCCACCATTTTCTCATCTCTCTTATAGAGCTGGTAACTTCCTTATAGAGTAATTAGAACAAACGTTATTCTTTTCTACACATGTAATTCTTAAAATGATTTCCCTTACATGGGAAATGTACTGCCTGGCCTCTGATTTTATGCTTCTCTCTCGTTTCAGTTGCCTAAAATAGACTTTTTTGACTATTCTAAATTGACTCCTCTTGACCAGCGCTGCTTCATCCAAGCTGCTGACCTCCTCATGGCAGACTTCAAAATGCTCAGTAGTCAGGACATCAAGTGGGCGCTGCACGAGCTCAAAGGACACTATGCAATCACCCGAAAGGTGCTGTACTTGGTCTTCCTCTTGGGGTCACACCTCTTGGCTACATCTTCCCATGATAACAGAATGAACAGTCCAGCTTGTGGAAATTGGGATGGTTTATGATTGCTAAGGAATTAGGGTGAAGATAAATAGATAGGTATTTGCTGGTCATGAAGGGTTAAATGAAAAGAAATAATAGAGGCCGGGCGCGGTGGCTCAAGCCTGTAATCCCAGCACTTTGGGAGGCCGAGACGGGCGGATCACGAGGTCAGGAGATCGAGACCATCCTGGCTAACAGGGTGAAACCCCGTCTCTATTAAGAAATACAAAAAACTAGCCGGGCGAGGTGGCGGGCGCCTGTAGTCCCAGCTACTCGGGAGGCTGAGGCCGGAGAATGGCGTGAACCCGGGAGGCGGAGCTTGCAGTGAGCTGAGATCCGGCCACTGCACTCCAGCCTGGGCGACAGAGCGAGACTCCGTCTCAAAAAAAAAAAAAAAAAAAAAAAAAAAGAAAAGAAATAATAGATAGATGAGAAGCAGAGAAGTCCTGGTTTGACCATAAAATCCTGGAAGGTAATACATTCTAGTGTGGAATGCAGGAGTATGAAAGATGTGTTCTAATCCTGCTCCTTCCTGATTTGCTTTCTGACTTGGGACAGGTCACATGACCATCCATCCCCCAGATGGCTCAGTTACCCTATCAGTGATAGAACGTAAAGTCTGTAAAGAGTCCAGGAACACAGCATTGCCCTCTCAGAGGAGAATGGACAGCTACTGACAGCTCCCACCGTTCTCCCCCCAGGATCCTAAAATAGATAGCACTTAAAGGCCTTTGTTAAGGGTGAGAAGGGTGCTGGTTCGTGGTGGTAACACAGACATCTTCCATGAAGGACAGCACACGGTGCCCACTTTGTAGCTGTGGCCAGAACAGAAGTGTATGCGCCAGCAGAGACCTTGGCTTACTCCTCATTCGCCCTTACTGCCATTAAATTCTATTCTACTGAAATTCTTGTGATGCTCAGCGAACACTATGATGTTTCTTTTGTCCAAAGGACAAACATGGAGTTATTGTAGTGGTTAAAATACTCATTGGCCTTACCTG
The DNA here is from genome assembly GCF_008728515.1 of Papio anubis. Taxonomy (NCBI): domain Eukaryota; kingdom Metazoa; phylum Chordata; class Mammalia; order Primates; family Cercopithecidae; genus Papio; species Papio anubis. Next base: position 142,978,843 of record NC_044979.1, read on the forward strand.
GAGGAAGGGAAGAACCAAGCCAAGGACTGTGGCTCATGCTGAGGTCTAGGCCAACCCCCTTCCACCTCTTTTTTTTTTTTTTTTTTTTTTTTTTTGAGATGGAGTCTCGCTCTGTCGCCCAGGCTGGAGTGGAGTGGTGCGATCTTGGCTCACTGCAGCCTCTGCCTCCCCAGTTCAAGCGATTCTCCTGCCCCAGCTTTCTGAGCAGCTGGGACTGCAGATGCTCACCACCACGCCTGGCTGGTATTTTTAGTAAAGATGGGGTTTCACCATGTTGGCCAGACTAGTCAGCAACTCCTGACCTCGGATGATCCGCCTGCCTCAGCCTCCCAAAGTGCTGAGATTACCAACATGAGCCACTGCGCCTGGCCAAAAAAAGACTGAAAGAAAAATAGAGGGGCTTTGAAAGGGTAAAACAGGAGGCAACCTAAAGTAGACCAAGGGTCTCCAGAAGGGCCTCCCTGAGCAAGGAACATTTAATCACAGACCCAGGTAGGAGTTTGGTGAAAGGGGTTGTGGAAGATGTTGGTATCATTTATTGGGGGTGAGAACTAGTATAAACATCTGCTTTGGAGGGAAATAATCATGAATTCAATCTGGGAAACATTGGTTGCCAATGTGCTGAGAAGGGCCTGTGAGACATCTAAGTAAAAATCATTCATTGGGAGGTTCAATGGACTAAAAAGTTTGGAAAATACAGACTGTAGATAGGAATTTTTTTTTTTTTTATCTCCTTGGGTTTTATGGTGATAAGACTTTGAGAGTCATCAGCATATGGAAAATCTCACCAGCCAGGATGAGGTACCCAGAGATACCAGGTGAGAAGAGAGGACTGCTGACATGTGAAGAGCAAGCGGAGGAGGCAGGCAGACAGGAAGGAGGAAGTTGAAAGACTGGAGCAGTCTGTATTATCATCATCATCATTGTTATTGTTATTGTTATTTAGAGACAGGGTCTCTGTTACCTGGGCTGGAGTACAGTGGCACAATCATGGCTTATTGCAACCTTGACCTTCTGGGCTCAAGCCATCCTCCTGCCTCAGCTTCCCATGTAGCTAGGACTACAGGTGTGCACCACCACACCTGGATGATCTTTTCATTTTTTGTAGAAATGGGGTCTTGCTAGATTGTGCAGGTTGGTCTTGAACTCCTGGCCTCAGGCTGTCCTCCCACCTCAACCTCCTAAAGCACTGGGATGCCACCATGCCCAGCCTGTTATTAAATACTGCTAAGAGTTTGTGCAAGATGAGGAATAAAATGTAAATGGTAGACTTGTAGACTTGGCCACTCAGTAATAAGCATAGATTAGTAAGTGCAAAGGCAGGGTAGATGCCAGATTAGAGACAGCTGGAAAGCTTGTGGTCATAAGGGTGAGGTGATGAAACAGCAGATAAACAGCTCCTCTGATAAATTTCTCTACAAAGAGGGGAGGACAAAAGAGGGGCTGGCATTGAAAGAGAGATGAGATCACCTTCTCAACGCTGCCACACTGGGGATTAAGTTTCAGCAGGAGTTTCAGACAAACACTGCCATCATAGCCACCCCCCTTCTCATGCCACCCAGGCTTGGACCCCAGCCTGCCCTGCACCCTAACAACGTAGCCACAGGACATGAGCCCCAAGGCCACCTACCCCCTGCCACACTCAGGAGTCCCACCCAGTCTTCCTGAAAGGCTCCCACTCTTCCTTCTTCTCTTCCAGGCAGGATGGCCTTACCTCACACACTCCTCCTTCCTGTTCAAATCAGGTACCCCTTCTCCCTCCTCTTTTTTAGGATGGCAGACTTGAGCACTTTTTTTTTTTTTTTTTTTTTTTTTTTAGACAGAGTTACACTCTGTCGCCTAGGCTGGAGTGCAATGGCGCAATCTCAGCTCACTGCAACCTCTGCTTACCAGGTTCATCGATTTTCCTGCCTCAGCCTCCCAGTTAGCTGGGATTACAGGCGCATGCCATCACGTCCAGCTAATTTTTTGTATTTTTAGTAGAGACAGGGTTTTGCCATGTTGTCCAGGCTGGTCTCAAACTCCTGACCTCAGGTGATCCACCTACCTTGGCCTCCCAAAGTGATGGGATTATAGGAATGAGCCACCGCGCCCGCCCTGGCTTCAACACATTTAAATCCTGATAAGGAAAATCTAAGAAGGAGAAGCTGAAGGTAGGAAAGAAAAGGGATCCTCACCAGTGGAAGGATTTTGAACTCTAGCATGCTTTCGAAGGGTGGGGTGCGTATAGGTGCAGGCAGAGAAGAGCGTGGGGGAAGCAGGTTAGGGGAGAATAAAGAGGAGCATTGACCAGGGAAACAACATGGAAGATTTGCCTACAGAATGGAACTCACCAGCCCATTGTCGTGTGATTTAACCTGTATTTATTCAAAGACAGCTTGGACAGTTTTTTTTTATTTGAGACTGGGTCTCTTGTGTTACCCAGGATAGAGTGCAGTGGTGCAGTCATGGTTCACTGCAACCCTGCCTCTCAGGCTCAAGTGATTGTCCTACCTTAGCCTCTGAGTACCTGGAACCACAGCTGTGGACCGCTACTCCCAGCTGTCTTTTTGTATTTTTAGTAGAGATGGGGTGTCCCCACGTTGCCCAGGCTAGCCTTGAACTCCTAAGCTCAAGCGATCCGCCCCGCTCAGCCTCCCACAGTGCTAGGATTACAGGTGTGAGCCGCTGCACCCTGCCAACAGTTTTTCTTTACTCTTTAATCTGTCAGTAAGTGTTTTGCTTCCACCACTGTACCAGTTTATGAAAGTCAAAGAAAATGAAAATAAAGAAATGCCTATTTACCACTGACTAATTCTTTTTTTTTTTTTTCTTTTTTTGAGACGTAGTCTCACTCTTTCGCCCAGGCTGGAGTGCAGCAGTGCAGTCTCGGCTCACTGCAACCTCCGCCTCCCAGGTTCAAGTGATTCTTCTACCACAGCCTCCCCTGAGTAGCTGGGATTATAGGTGTGCACCACCATGCCCGGCTAATTTTTGTATTTTTAGTACAGACAGAGTTTCACCATGTTGGCCAGGCTGGTCTCGAACTCCTGACCTCAAGGGATCCGCCTGCCTTGACCTCCCAAAGTGTTGGGATTACAAGCATGAGCCACTGCACCCGGCCGCCACTACCTATTGTTAGCCATGCTGGGAAGAAAGCTGAAACCGTGTTAAAATGACATTTAGGGATTGCCTGTCTCGTGTATTCTTATTTTCCCTTTACAGAAGTAACCTCTCGCTTTCTCAATTTTTAGGCCTTTTCTGATGCCATTAAAAAATGGCAGGAGCTATCACCAGAAACCAGTGGAAAAAGGAAGAAGAGAAAAGAAATGAACCAGTATTCTTACATCGATTTCAAGTTTGAACAAGGTAATGCAAACTGTGTTGCTGGCAGTGTGTAGCTGCAACACGGTACCTTTTCTTCTTCACAGTCAGTGAAGGAAGCCGTGCTACAGGTGTCTGCCGAGCATCCGGCCATGCCAGTCCGAGGAGTGACTGACAGGAACTATTTTTTCAGCACATCGAAATTTTTAGAAAGTGGCTGCACTTGTTGGCCTCTTCCTTTCTACTTAAGATAAACCATGGCAGGAAAATTTTGTGTGGTAGAAAATTCATGTGTGAGAAAGTACTTGAGTATGCTGTTAAGCTTGGGGAAAAAACTGGTCTTGAAGGTTTGATGAGAATTGGCTGTGTTGTTAGGTAAAAACTGCCCAGACTTATGAATGAGGCCTTACTGCGGAGGGTCACTTATGCAACTGAGAGAATGGCCAATAGCCACATGTTTCTCCAAAATTCTGTCATTCTTATTGATGAAATAACTGCTGAAAACCCTTTCAAAGAGATTACTTCAGGTCTCATCCCCAGAAATGTAAACTTGAGTTTTATAACAACTCAGATTTTATCTGAGTTGCTTCTACCCAGTAAAGGAGTTACTACAACTTTTTTAGAGATCATCCCTTTCGGCCGGGCGCGGTGGCTCACGCCTGTAATCCCTGCACTTTGGGAGGCCGAGGTGGGCGGATCACGAGGTCAGGAGATCGAGACCATCCTGGCTAACACGGTGAAACCCCGTCTCTACTAAAACACAAAAAATTAGCCGGGCGCGGTGGCGGGCGCCTGTAGTCCCAGCTACTTGGGAGGCTGAGGCAGGAGAATGGCGCGGACCCGGGAGGCGGAGCTTGCAGTGAGCCGAGATCGCGCCACTGCACTCCAGCCTGGGCGACAGAGTGAAGACTCCGCCTCAAAAAAAAAAAAAAAAAAAAAAAGAGATCATCCCTTTCTGTTATGTGTGCACTTAATTACCACACTTGATTTCAGGTATGACTAAGTGGGAACTCAGGTAACTATAAAGCTGGAAAGTATTTGTATTTGCTATGAAATTTTCAGGATCTAAAAGCAAATTGCTTAGGTTATGACTCCTGAGGTTCCCAAGCCAGTCTGTGGAGCAGTGCTCTGCTGACATGGCATTCTCCTGACCTGTGGCAGAATGTAGAACTACGGGCACTGTGTAGGTGGTTTTTCATTCAGCCAAATTTACCCACAGTTCAGAGCAGGCATCCTTGTACATAGCCATACAGCGTTTGTTTCTGACTTCAGTAGTGGAGAAAGTGCTGCTTTGCAAGATGGTTGACTCCCTTGTTGGTCAACTCCATCTTTTAGACAATTCTTCCTTTGTATTAAGTAAGCATGTACTTCCTGAAATGTCTTGCCATGGTTGTAGTTCTTGCCTATGGAGAGACAGATTCTGGCTGTTGCCCCTTTGTCAGCCTGACTGCCCTTCTCCCTGTCCCTACGTGCCCTTCTCTAGCTTGTCAGGGTCTCTTTGAAAGTTGGGGTGTAGAAGACTGGACATCATACTCCACGTGAGGTCTGCTCACATTCAACCTTGGTGTTTTCACCCACATTGCTGTCAGGTCATATACCTCTCTCAGTTTCGCTGCATCTCACATTTTTCCGTGTTAACTTCATTTTATTTGATTCAGTCCCTTGTTCTAGTATAGCGCTTTAATTTAGATGTGATTCTTAAATTTTACTTATCAGGTAATCTTTAAGGACCCTGGAAGCATGAGATAAAAAATACACTTGATTTATGTTAATAGTTTAACATTTATGATTCACACTTAGCCTTTTTTAACAGCTTTTTATAAGGACACAGGCTAAAAATCTCTCATCTGTTCCAGGCATCCCATTTTTCTCCTTTTCAGTTTGTTTTCCATCTAAGCACTGCTTGACTCAAAGAGTAAGACAGGGTCTCCCTCCTCTGTCCTTTTTATAGTCATACAGGAAAATACATTAGAGGAAAGTTTGTAGACTTAATTGCATTTATTTTTAAAAATAAAGGACTGAAAATACATCTTATTACTTTAACATGAGTACAAAAAGAACTGAGTAAAGATGAAAGAAAAATAGAGGGTGAAAACATTTTTTAATTTCTAGCATTGATAATTATAGTAATTAACATTTATCGAGAACTTAATATGTACCAGTCACTTTTCTAAGTGCTTTCATGGATTAATTCATTTATGTTTCAAATAGCCTTATGAGATGTATGTGCCGTTATTATCATTTTATAGAAAAAAACAAGCACAGAAAGGTTAAGTAACTTGGCACATGTTACACAGCTAGCGAGTAGCTGAGCTGGGAATCTGGCTTCAAAGCTTACTCTCTAATCATGTGCTTTTCCATTCTCATAATACCAAAAACTTGTTTTGTTGTTTGTTTTGTTTTTAATTTTGAGACGGAGTCTGCTTCCCAAGCTCAAGCGATTCTCCTGCCTCAGCCTCTCAAGTAGCTGGGATTAGTCACAGGTGTGTGTGCCATCACGCCTGGCTAATTTTTGTATTTTTAGTGGAGACGGGATTTCACCATCTTGGACAGGTTGGTCTTGAACTCCTCACCTCAGATGATGTGCCCTCCTTGGCCTAAAAGTGCTGGGATTACAGGCGTGAGCCACTGCGCCTGACCCCAAAAACTGGTTTACTGAAGAAAAGATTTGAATTTTAAAAAACATGAAAAGGAGCAAGAGAAAAGGAGAATCAAAATAAAATGTATTAGGAACCAGATAGTAAATGTTAAAATCAAGAGATTACCAAGAACAGACAAGAGTACATTGAAAATCTGGATGAGATAAAGTTTTATAGAAAAACATAAATTGGTCAGGCATTGTGCCTCACACCTGTTGTCCCAGCACTTTGGGAGGCCAAGGCTGGTGGATTTTTTGAGCCCAGGACTTCAAGACCCGCCTGGACAACATGGCAAATACAAAAAAATTAGCTGGGCGTAGTGGCATCTGCCTGTATAGTCCCAGCTCCTCAGGAGGCTGAGGTGGAAGGGTTGCCAGAGCCCAGGAGTTGAGGCTGTAGTTATCTGTGAATGTGCCACTGCGCTCCAGCCTGAGCAACAGAGCGAGACTCTGTCTCCAAAAAGAATATCATAAATTGCCAAATCAACAAAAGAAATACAGAACCTAAACAGATCAATTACATGTCTGATATTTGTCATTCTGCTGTCTTTTATTCTCATAATACATTGTGGTGAATATAGGTACTGTTCCTTCAGCCCCTTGTATATTTGAATGCTTTCAAAATAAAAATGGTTGAAAAACATATAGCACATTTGCACACACCAGAATGGCTAAAATTAAAAACCGAGGATAGGTGTTGGTAAGGACATGGAGAGACTGGAACTCACATGCGTTGCTGATAGAGGAAGGGTGTAAACTGGTACAACCACTTCGGAACACTGGCATTATTTTCTAAAGCTGGAAGTAAGCCTATCCCATGATCTAGCAATTCCCAGCTAAATTGCGGACATACATTCACCAACAAATGGCTATAAGCAGCACTATTCAGATTAACCCAAAACAGTAAACCCAAATGTCCTCAGTAGTGAAATAGATAATAAATTGTGGTATAATCACATAGTACACTAGTGACAGAATAGGAGATGCCTTCCAATTGGAGCATAAAGAGAGGGAAAGAACCAGAAAGGTCAAAAAATGGATGGTAGGTTGGCAAATGGTAAGAAACCCAGTCTTCCCAAATGGTAGAGTGTGATAGAGAAGTCATGAAACGAACCGCCAGAGAGAAGAGGGAGGATGAGGCCGGGAAGAATGGACATGGCTGGCCCAGATTCCTAACACACAGTTGTCTGCATGCTTTTGCATTGTCGTATATCTTCTAGGTGACATAAAAATAGAAAAGAGGATGTTCTTTCTTGAAAATAAGCGACGACATTGTAGGTCCTATGACCGGCGTGCTCTCCTTCCAGCTGTGCAACAAGAGCAGGAGTTCTATGAGCAGAAAATCAAAGAGATGGCAGAGGTAGGAAGATGTGCTCTGGTCTTGGGGTATGTTTCTGGGATTCTGGTTTGCTCTTAGGGTTTAGTTAGTACAAAACTGTCTTTTAAGATTTCCCTTTTCTTCAGAGTGGTGAATTTGGGTATATGCAAAGTTTTTAAAAAGAACAAACCTGGGTTTTGTCATAATACTTATGTTTGTGGTTTCATAAATCAGATTTATGTTAGAAAATTTTAATTGGAGCTCTGTGTATTTATTTTACCTCCTCCACCAGCCTCAGTTCCATTTCGCTCTTTAATTTTTCTTAATACAGTATCAAATGTGCAAGTCGGCTGGAATGTATATATTGATTGTTTAATAAGTATCTTCTAAACCAGTGGCTCTCAAAGTGTGACCCAGAGATCCCTGGGTTTCCCAAGACTCTCTTGGGGGTCTACGAGGTCAAACCTCTTATAACTATACTAAGACATTACAGTGACCCTTGAACAACATGAGAGTTAGGAGTGCTTCCCCCTGTGCAGTTGAAAGTCTGCATATAATGTTTGCCCCAAAACTTCACTGTGAACAGCCTGCTGTTGACAGGAAGCCTTACCCATAACAGTCGATGAACACGTTTGGTATGTTTTGTGTATTACATGCTGTATTCTTAGAATAAGGTAAGCTAGAGAAAAGAAAATGTTATTAAGAAAATGATAAGGAAAATATATTTAGTATTCATTAAATGGTAGTGTGGGTCAGCATGAGAAGGTCTTTGTCTTCATGATCTTCACGTTGAGTAGGCTGAGGAGGAGGGGTGTGCTGGTTTTGCTGTCTCAGGGTGGCAGAAGCAGAAGAAAACGAGCACATAAGTGGGTCCCCACAGTTCACACCTCTGTTGATCAAGGTCAGCTGTATTTGCTTTTTCACCATATTGAATTTGTACCAGCAGAAGCAAAGCAGTGGTGCCTTGGCATGAATCAGACCAGTGGCATAGAGCCATCCTCATAATCTTTGTTTTCTTCACCACCGTGCGCTTACATTTTTAAGACACACCAGTTTCACCTATAAATGTCTTTGATAAAGCAGTAAAAATTATATTACCAAATTTTGACCCTTGAAAACATCTTTTCAATATTCTGTGTAATAAAATGAAGTCTTCGTAAAGTGCTTCCGCCACATCCCAGGATATGAAGCTTGTCTTATATCCAGGTATGAGGAAAGCGCTTGTGCAATTGAGACGCAAAGCAGCTGCATTGGCCACTTTTTACTTGGAAAAAAGTGACAGAAAAACTGTGATTGTTCAAAATTAGGTATTTGGCAGGCATTTTTTCAAAAATGAATGAAGTGATTATTTTTGACCAAATTCTAGATTTTAAGCAGAAATTAGAATTTATTATCTTAATCCATCTGTTACAGAATGACATTCATTAATATCACCAATCTTATCAGATAAGTATTTAAAGTATTAGCAAATTGATGAATGCCGTTCATTGTCATTTATTCTTGGTGATATTCGCATTGTCCCGTCTCTGACTAGTGGCTGCCCCTTCAAGTTAGTCTCTCTTACCCGACTCCTGTAGTCTCTGACAGCGTCTCTGCTTCTGGGCACAGCAAGATGACCCCGTTCCAACTTCTGCTTTCTCTCACCTGGACTCAACAATTTCTCCAAAGTGCCTTCTTTGCTTTTTTTTCTTTTCTTTTTTGACAGAGGAGCTCCATATGTTACCGAAGCTGGAGTGCAGTAGCACATTCATGGCTTACTGCCTTAACCTCCTGGGCTCAAGCAATCGTTCCACCTCAGCCTCCTGAGTATCTGGGACTGCAGGTGTACACCACCACACCTGGCTAACTTTTTTTCTATTTGTAGAGCCTGGGTTTCCCCATGTTGTCCAGGCTGGTCTTGAACTTCTGGCCTCAAGTCTTCCTCCCAACTTAGCCAACCAAATTGTTGGGGTTACAGGCATACACCACCATGCCTTGCCAACTTTATTTTCTTTTCTCTGATGCTAAAAGTCTTGGTTCTTAATGACATTAATAACATTATTCTTGTCAGATTATATCTGAGAATACAAAATTAAAATATCTTAAAGTCGCTTGAAATATGCCTTGTTGCTTATGCCATTAAGTTGATAAACAAGTTTATAGGCACGGTGGCTTATGCATGTAATCCCAGCACTTTGGGAGACCAAGGCAGGCGATCATTTGAGGCCAGGAGTTCGAGACCAGCCTGGCCAACATGGCAAAACTCTGTCTCTACTAAAAATACAAAAAATAGCTGGGCATGTAATCCCTCCAAGTAGCTGCCTGTAATCCCAGCTACTTGGGAGGCTGAGGCACGAGAATTGCTTGAACCTGGGAGGTCGGGATTGGTTGCAGTGAGCCAAAATCGTGCCACTGCACTCCAGCCTGGGCAACAAAGCAAGACTCTATTTCAGGGAAAAAAAAAAAAAAAAGTTTATTTCTTTCTGTTTATTTTGAACTTTTAGAGAATTGGTTTTGTTTTTTTATCTAATTTTGTAAAAAAAAATTTAGTTCTGAAATCAAAACTATAAAACAAGGAATATTCAGAAAAATCTAGCTTTTGTCCTGTCCCTTTCTCCCACTTTCCTTTGTTTGTTTGTTTTTTGAGACAGAGTCTTGCTCTGTCACCCAGGCTGGAGTGCAGTGTCAGGATCTCGGCTCACTGCAACCTCTTGACTCCCGGGTTCAAGGGATTCTCCTGCCTCAGCCTCCTGAGTAGCTGGGATTATAGGCGCGAGCACCATGCCTGGCTAATTTTTGTATTTTTAGTAGAGACGGGGTTTTACCATGTTGACCAGACTGGTCTAAAACTCCTATCCTTAAGCGATCCATCCACCTTGGCCTCTCAAAGTGCTGGGATTATAGGCGTGAGCCACTGCACCTGGCCCCTACTTTGTTTATATATAACCATTATTGTTAGTCTTTGGTTTATTTTTCCTTATTTATGGAAAAACAAATATGTATACTATTTTTATTTACCCGTCTTTCTTATCCAGATAGTAGCTAGAGTTTTCCAGGCGTAGTAGCTCACACCTGTAGTCCCAGCTACTCAGGAAGCTGAGGCGGGAGGATCTCTTGAGCCTGGGAGGTTGAGGCTGCAGTGAGCCAGGATCACACCACTGCACTCTAGCCTGGGCGACAGAGTGAGATGCTGTCTCACAAATAATTTAATGTAATCCCAAATGGTGAAGAACTCTTCTGTGACTGCATTTTTCGTTTAACCATGCATCCTGGCAATCACTCTGTGGCAATTCATAGGAGTTTTTCTCTTTCCTTTTTGAAACTGGCTGGTATACCATTTTATGTAATACCACAGTTTATTCAGTCATTCCCCTGTTGATGGACGTTTAGGGTTTCCAGGTTTTCGTGATTATAAATAGTGCCATGATAAGTTTATGCATACATCATTCCCTGTTTCTGCCCAGGTGCATCTTTGGGCTAGACTCTTGGAAGTGGCATTGATGACTCTGTGCCAGTGTCCCACCAGTGTGGTTGTCCTGCTTTGCATTTTCACCAGTAATGTGTAAGGGTGCCCACTACCACACAGCTTCGCCAACGAAGTCTGTTGTCAAACAGTTTTTGTTTGTTTCTTGAGACAGAGTTTCACTCTTGTTGCCCAGACTAGGGCGCGATCTCAGGTCACTGCAACCTCTGCTTCCCGAGTTCAAGTGATCTTCCTGCCTCAGCCTCCCAAATAGCTGGGATTACATTCGCACGCCGCCACACCCAGCTAATTTTGTATTTTTGGTAGAGACAGGGTTTCTCCATGTTGGTCAGGCTGGTCTCGAACTCCTGATCTCAGGTGATCTGCCCGCCTCAGCCTCCCAAAGTGCTGGGATTACAGGCATGAGCCATCCCGCCCAGCCAAACTTAGTTTTCATTTGTTCAATTTGTTTTTGTTGATGCTATTCTTTGCTATTCAAGTGTTTTATGTGTCAGCCTTTTCCCTTATTTATTCTACATTTTGAGTCATACTTAAGAAAAATTGTCCTGTATTTTCTAGCTCTCTGATCCACTTACAATTTATTCACAGGTAACTTTTTGAACTGCCAACCTGTGTAATTGAAGAGATCACAATACTGGAGTTATGTTTATGGAAATGAATACTAAATGGTTAGTGTCATTTTTACTGAATTTGTGTCTGAGTGTGTCCTTTTTTTGTTCTTCAGCATGAAGACTTTTTGCTTGCCCTGCAGATGAATGAAGAACAGTATCAAAAGGTAGTTTGAAATCTCACCTTGTTTATTCATGGGCTGTTTTCTCTTACCATGTTTTGTCAGCATTTTTGATGGCAAATTTGTTTTTGGATAACCTCCTGTTGATTTGCTGAGTTTGCAGTTCAGCCAAGTTATAGTCAGATACATGATCTAATGTAGTCACTCTTATACCACACTGAATCAGAATTGAAGGGGAGATAATAGATGTTCCCGTTAAAAATCATTACCTGACGTTCATTAGATAGACTCATAAAGGAAAGTTTACAACTTAGATATCACTTTAAAGTTAAAGAGATATGTCTAACCTCAGGGCAAGATGGGTTTCTGTATGGTGTCTGCTGCCCTCATACAGTGAGCTTTTCTTTATTTATTTATTTATTTATTTTTTTCAAACGGAATCTTGCTCTGCCACCAAGGCTGAAGTGCACTGCAACCTCTGCCTCCTGCGTTCAAGCGATTCTCCTGTCTCAGCCTCCCGAGTACCTGGAACTACAGGCATGTGCCACCATGTCCAGCTAATTTTTGTATTTTTAGTAGAGACGGGGTTTCACCATGTTGGCCAGGCTGTCTCAAACTCCTAACCTTAGGTGATCCATCCATCTCAGCCTCCCAAAGTGCTGGGAACAGGTGTGAACCACTACGCCCGGCTAGTGACCTTTTCTAATGTGGTATTAAGAATGGGCTGGTGGCCGGGCATCATGGCTCATGCCTGTAATCTCAGCACTTTGAGAGGCTGAGATGGGAGGATTGCTTGAGCCCAGGAGTTTGAGACCAACCTGGTCAACATGGCAACACCCCATTTCTAATAAAAATTAAAAATAAATAAAAGAATGGCACTGGATGCGGTGGCTCACACCTGTAATCCCAGCACTTTGGGAGGCCAGGGTGAGCAAATCACAAGGTCAGGGGTTCGAGACCAGCCTGGCCAACATGGTGAAACCCCGTCTCTACTAAAAGTACAAAAAATTAGCTGGGCGTAGTGGTGGGCGCTTGTAATTCCCCGCTACTCAGGAGGCTGAAGCAAGAGAATCGCTTGAACCTGGGAGGTGGAGGTTGCAGTGAGCCGAGATTGCGCCTCCAGCCTGGGCAATAGAGTGAGACTCTGTCTCAAAAAAAAAAAAAAAGAATGAGTTGGTGATTGGATCATTTGCTGATTGGATCAGTTGCTGTGGTTAATAAAAGGAGTCAATAGCTTGGTACATTATTTGAGATTGCTGCTTTAATTAGCTTCAGTAGTCCCTTAAAATAAAGCTCAGACTTAGATACGACCAGTCCTTATGACAAGAACAAAATTCAACTTTTGAAAGCATTTTGGTTAATATCTCTTGTGTTCCTTATCCTTGCTTTTTATAATCACATTAGCATCTGAGTGCAGATGTTCTAGTCCCTTTGCACCATGGGATTGAATATGATAACTTTATACAAAGAATTACTCTAAAGAATACCAGACAAAACCCATGAAAACGTCGCTGTTTTAGGTATGGATTACTATTGTGCTAGTATCTTGAGCTGAATTTATATAGCACGAAACAGCATATCATTGTTTTATGGCCTCTAAAATGGGTTGCTTTTTACCTCAGAATTTGTTTAGGGGGTGGGAGAGAGATGAGGATGGGAGACAAGGCTCTCCCTCTGCTTAAGTGCAGGACATTTCATGTGTGTTTCTTGACTGCCTGCAGGACGGCCAACTGATTGAGTGTCGCTGCTGCTATGGGGAATTTCCATTCGAGGAGCTGACGCAGTGCGCAGATGCTCACTTGTTCTGCAAAGAGTGTCTCATCAGATATGCCCAAGAGGCAGTCTTTGGATCTGGAAAGGTAAGAACTGTGTAATATGTCCCATGTATGTAGAACACATTCCTGGAGTCTAAGGAGACCATGTTGATAGATAAGTGTAAGTGCCTCTTTCAGGGTGAGGTGGAATTCTGCTGGTGTGCTTATGGGCATTACCTGTTGTGTGTGATTATGTGGGTTCTCTAAGCACAGCAGATTTCTTTTCAGGGAGCAGTAGAATTCTTCCACGCCCCCATGCCTAGCTGCAGAGGAGCACCGGCTTCACTCATCTTCTTATTCATAATCAGAGGGAAGCTTACCTCCGAAAGAGAGAACCTTGCAGCCTATTGGATTAAATATATATTAAAATAACATAACTTACTTTGCACAAGATCATATTTCTCTCTCCAAAGTCAGTTTCTCTGGACATCACCATAACAAACACAGTATGGGAATTTTACATTGTTTTACACCGCTAAGTTTGTGGTATTTTGTTCCAGCAGCAATATAAAGTTAACACAGTGATTAAGAAGATGACTTTTTGCCTGGGCACAGTGGCTCATGCCTGTAATCCTAGCACTTTGGGAGGCCAAGACAGGTGGATTACCTGAGGTCAGGAGTTTGAGAACAGCCTGGCCAACATGGTGAAAACCCATCTCTGCTAAAAATACAAAAATTAGCCAGGTGTGGTGGTGGGTGCCTGTAATCCAGCTACTCAGGAGGCTGAGTGAGCCAAGATCGCACCACTGCACTCCAGCCTTGGTGATGGCGAGACTCTGTCTCAGAAAAATAAATAAATAAATAAAGTTTCTGTTTTTTCAAAGAGCATGACATTTGGAGTCAAGCAGAATGCATTGGGCCATGCCCCCCGTCAGCCATACAAGCTCTGTGATCTTGAGCAAATTAAATGCCTTAAACCTCAGTTTCTTCCTCTGTAAAAAATGGAAATAATCATAGTATTGTTTTGAAAGCTAAATGAGGTCATGAATTTAATAAACTTACTCTTTGACACATGGTAAATGCCTCACAAATTTTGGCTATTTTTAAGATGTTGTCTTTTTCCATTTGTTTTCTTTGGTGTCTGTCTTTCATGTGGGACGCATTCCTCATGTCTGACACTTTTTGTTCATGTTAAAGAGCTGTTGGAAAGCAGTGTGAGTAGTGGGGCTTATAGAGCAGTGGGCTTGACTCTAGGTGCCTAGGAGCCAGTTAACTTTTATATTATAAACCTGAATGGCCCTTAAGTCTCTTCCCTGGGGTGATGCAGTCTGCCTCCTACCTCGTGTGTGTGAGTCCATTTTCCAATATTCTGAAACTGAGTGGGAGGAAGGGGCTGGAGAATTCTCTGTTCATTATGCAGACTTCATTTCAGACTCTGACTTCAGGCCCCCTCAGCTCTGCTCTTCTCTATGACTGGTTCCCAGGCCAGAGCCTTGTGGTCCAGCTGTTCAGATCTTCCTCATTTCTCTCAGAGTCAGCCAGTTCCTTCTGAAGGGGGTAGGAACTAGAGGCTCCACCCATCTCCCTGTTTTCGGTTTATTACTTTGAGTCCCCACCCCTCCCCACCACTCAGCTCTGCTTTCCAGAGGGTCTCCAGCTTTCTAATATCTGTAGAGGGGACCAACTTCTCCCCAGCATCTCCTTTTCAGACCCTAAGTTATGGGCTTCTCTCTCTGGTCTGCTAAGCCATTTACCCTTGCTCCACTTTCAATCTCTGTGGATTGTGATTTGGGCTGATAGAGGTCCTCTAGTGATACCAAAAATGTACTGGATTTTTGTTTCATGGTTTTTGTGATTTAATTGTGATTTCTCAGAGACAAACAGGCAGAGAGATCTTTGCTCTACTGTCTCAGGATCTATGTTTTTAACCACTGACGCTTTTTATTTTTCTATAAACGGTGTTGGTTTTTTTCTTTTTTGCCTGTTCGCCTTTTTCTAGTCGGAGCTCAGCTGCATGGAAGGCAGCTGCACGTGTTCGTTCCCAACCAGTGAGCTGGAGAAGGTGCTCCCCCAGACCATCCTATATAAGTACTATGAACGAAAAGCCGAGGAGGAGGTTGCAGCAGCCTACGCCGACGAGCTTGTCAGGTTTGTTCTCAGGCAGAGCGTGCCATCTGCCACCCCTTCCCCATTGTGAAAACTACCTGGGCACTTGAATCAGATGATGAAAATTGAGTATATCTTCCAGGTTTTTTGGCATTTCTTGCTGAGAAATAAGATTATCATTAATTTTACTTATTTATTTTTATTTTTTACACCTCAAAACCATTGAGTAACCAGTAATTCTATTAATGGAAAAATCTGCGGTTCAAACTTCTTCTTTTTATTTTTTGAGATGGAATCTCACTCTGTCACCCAGTTATGGAGTACTGGAGTGCAGGCACAATCTCAGCTCACTACAACCTCCGCCTCCCGAGTTCAATCTGTTCTCATGCCTCAGCCTCCCAAGTAGCCTGGATTACAGGTGTGCGCCACCACGTCCAGCTTTTTTTTGTCTTTTTAGTAGAGATGGGGTTTTGCCATGTTGGCCAGGCTGGTCTCCAACTCCTGACCTCAAGCGATCCACCCACCTCGGCCTCCCAAAGTACTGGGACTACAGGTGTAAGCCACCGTGCCCGGCCTGCAGCTCAAACTTCTGTCTACATATCTTGGCACCCCCAATCTTCTGGCCCGTAGATAAAATCATGGTGCCCTGGGCTGGAGGGAAATCGGTATATGCAAGGAGTTCTCACTAAGATTGGGCTGTGTTTATTGAGTGGTTTATATTGAGTCAGGACCGCAAGTGGTGCTTATGTTTCCTGATAAGAGCCAGCACAAAGAAGAGGCTCAATCTGTGTTTTCAGGAAAACTAAGGAGTATAAAGGGGATGTGAATGTCCAGCTCAAAACTCCATCTTCATATGAATAGCCACATGGAGCTGGAACCAAGTCAGTCTTTAATGTTTGAAGTAATGTCACTTCTGCTGTTCTGACTGTAGGTGCCCCTCCTGTAGCTTTCCTGCTCTGTTGGACAGTGATGTGAAGAGGTTCAGCTGTCCTAATCCTCGCTGCCGAAAGGTAGGGAGGCAAATTTTTTTCTAGATGTATATTATGGTATTACGGGCTGCCCTCATGGCCCAGATATCTGCTGTTTACCTGACCGCTGATGTATAAGGATTTGAGTGCTTTCCTTTTCATAAGCAAATGAGGATGAGTACTTTGTGAGTAACAGTTGACATGGTTACTGAGATGGCAGCCACTCGTGCCACTCCAGTTACAAAGCTCTGGATTCCTGTTTTATATCATCTTCTTTAGGACAGATACTGTAATGTAAAGTGGGAAGTGTTTAGTTTTTCTTCCACTGTGTCAACATTTTTCTTGCTTGCTCTCTTTACCACCTATGCTCAAATACCCCCTGCTACCCCTCCCTGCACACACACACACACACCTTTTGCCATTTTCAAAGTCCAGATGACGCTTCTTTGATTAAAGAACTGGGCATCATAGTGGCATCTCCATCACATCTGGTAGGTTATTCATTTGACTGTTTCTCCTCATAAGAACTGACTGTATTAGGTGGGAACAGAGCTGTCTAGGCGCATTACTGTTGCAGATCTTTCTTCCCTTTAACTTGGCACCTACTCTGTGAACTAAGAGTGTCTTAAAATTTGTCAGCTATTTAGAAGCCACTTAGAGTTTTTAGTGAATATTAGCATCCACCTAGACAAATACGTTCTAAGCCATTTTTCTAAAATTGGGTGATTAGAGTTGAACACTGCAATATCTTTGCCTTGGGGAAAGTAAAGAAATTAAGGTAGAGATTAGAAAAGGAAGAAGAAACTAAACTAATGGATTTCAGCATTAATATTTCTGGCCATTTTATATGTTCGCACCCCAGGCTGTTGCTATAACAATTGTCCCAACAGTCGCTGGCATCTTGCAACTCTAAGAAAACAGAGTGCTAGGCCGGGCGCGGTGGCTCAAGCCTGTAATCCCAGCACTTTGGGAGGCTGAGACGGGCGGATCACAAGGTCAGGAGATCGAGACCATCCTGGCTAACACGGTGAAACCCTGTCTCTACTAAAAAATACAAAAAAACTAGCCGGGTGAGCTGGCGGGCTCCTGTAGTCCCAGCTACTCAGGAGGCTGAGGCAGGAGAATGGCGTAAACCCGGGAGGCGGAGCTTGCAGTGAGCTGAGATCCGGCCACTGCACTCCAGCCTGGGCAACAGAGCGAGACTCCGTCTCAAAAAACATTAAAAATAAAAATAAGAAAGCAGAGTGCTGGCCTCTCCCTATGTGCTTCCAGTGGGTCAGGTGCTGGACTGCCTCGGGAGGTGATGCCTGCGCTAAGACACAGCAGATAGGGAGGAAGTAGCCAAAGGATGGAAAGGGTGGGGGTGGAGTGGAGATGGAGAAATGCCCAGGAGTGGCAGCAGTGTGGACGCTTACTGGTGCTAGGAGTGTGAAGGAGGCTCATAAGCTGAGCAGGGGCAGGCCCATGCAGCACACTGTCCTGAGGTGGGGAGAGGTAAAATATCAGGGAAGTCTACTTGCCTATTGAGTAGTCCAGGTGAGAAATGTACAGCACTATACCGCCTCTTGGGTCTTCGTGAGTTGCTTAGAAGGAGCTGGGAACTACATTTCCTGGTAAGGTTTCAAATAAGGTCTCCCAGTGAAAGTCCTTATGTACAATTGGGAAGGTCAAAGAAGAGGAGAGACCATTATTCTCTCAGGACATTTTTTTTTTTTAATTTTGAGACAGGGTCTCACTCTGTCATCCACGCTGGAGTGCAGTGGCATGATCTCAGCTCACTGCAACCTCCGCCTCCTGGCTTCAAGCAGTTCTCCTGCCTCAGCCTCCCAAGTAGCTGGGATCACAGGCATGTGCCACCATGCCCAACTCATTTTTATATTTTTAGTAGAGATGAAGTTTTACCATGTTGGCCAAGCTGGTCCTGAACTCCCGGCCTCCAGTGATCTACCCGCCTCAGCCTCCCAAAGTGCTGGTATTACAGGCATGAGCCACCACCCCCATCCTGAAGACATTTAAAAGCAGCTGCATTTGTTGCCCAGTGGCTCATGCCTGTAATCCCAGCACTTCGAGAGGCTGAGGCGGGCAGATCACTGAGGAGACCAGAAGTTCGAGACCAGCCTGAGCAACATAATGAGACCCTGTCTCTAGAAAACAAATTTTAAAACTCAGCTGGAAGCGGTGGTGTGTGCCCATAGTCCTAGCTACTTGACAGACTGAAGCAGGAGAATCAGTTGAGCCCAGGAGGTTGAGGCTGCAGTGAGCCATGATTGTGCCACTGCACTCCAGCCTGGACAACCGAGTAAGACCCTGTCTTTAAAAGAAAAGAGTCTAAAAAATAAAAGCCTGAGGACACACATGAGTCTGGAACAGCATCTAGTGAGCGTCAACTTGGAATGTTGATGAGAGCTTCCCAGGGGCTCTTAACATCCCAAATAGGAACACCACATATATTTTAGTTTCTATCTGTGGGAGGAATATACATGGCCTGCTGAACTTAGAGGTAGCCATGTATCTTCTTGTGGCCAATGAAACATGTGAGTAGTTAGATCACTTGCAGAAAAAACCATAAAGGCATGTCATGTGGGATAATGTCAAGATGACAGAAGAGAAAGCCCCAGACCCTCTTTTTCCCATAGAGATACCAGTTCAACAACAATGGAAGGACCATTTCTCTCTGTGAGAAATCCAGAAACCAGTTGCATCAAAGACTGGGGAATTTGTGATGCTGGCTCTCCAGAGCTCCTCCCCCTGGCACAGCACCGTGTGATTGGGAGGGAACTCCCAACTCCTGGCATCTTTATGGGGAGGAAAAAGAAGACTGGAACATATATCTAATATTCAGACCTCTCAGGAGGCTGCTCAAGGTACAGGTTGGGGACCACTGAGGACAAATGGGATGGTGGAACTAGCACATACTGACTCCTCATTGCCCTCTCCCTGCTTCTCTTTGGAGGGAAGGAGTTGGAGCATGAGTCCAACATTCTAGGTTTTCTGGAGCCCACCCAAGACTCTGGTTTCTTTCTCACTAGATGGAGCACTGATGGGACCTGGCATGGTCTAGGTCCCTGGGGGCTGCGGAGAACAAGAGAAAGCTAGGTGCTGGGTGGCTTGTACTGCCCCAGAGGACCCACAGTACAGTAGGCAGAGTCCAGTGTACCTAGAAGGCTGCTTTTTGGGTCCAGGGGAAGAGTAGAGCATGTGTCCAGCATTTGGAGTTCTCAAGGGGCTGCCTGAGGGACTGGCTTCTGTCTCACCCAACTCAGTGCTGGCAGAACCCAACGTACTCTAGATGCCTTGGAGCTGCTGAGGCCAAAAAAGAGCTGGGCAGCTTACAGCAGCTCCAGAGGGCCTGTGGTACCTCAGACAGGCACCAGAAGAAGCAAGAGCTTGCAAGCTCCTGAAAAAAGGAAAACAAAAGCCTGAGCACTTAGATTAGCCTACGAGTTAGCAAAATCATCTCACAGGAAGCCTATTTTAGAATAAAAGTATGAGTATCTCATGTAATTTATTAAATACTGTACTAAAAGTGAAAAAGAGAATGATTGTATGGGTACTTGAATTACAGTTTCTACTGAATGTATATCACTTTCATACCACAGTAAAGTCAAAAAGTGTAAATTAAACCATTGTTGGAGACCATCCATATGTGCACCCAGCATCGGTGCACCCAAATATGTGAAGCAAATATTGACAACCGAAGGGAAAAATAACACAAAAATAGTAGGAGATTGCAATACCTCACTTCCAATTATTGTTAGCACCACCAGGCAGAACATTAGTAAGGAAACAGCTGACTTGAATAAAATTATAGACCTAACAGACACATACAAAACATTCTAGCCAACAGGAACAGAAAACACATTTTCTCCTCTATTGCACATGGAACATTTTCTAGAATAGAAAATATTAGATCATAATACAGGTTTTAACAAATTTAAAATCAAATCAAACCAAGTATCTTTTCCAGCCACAAGGTGATAAACTTAGAAATCACAAACAGCAAGAAAATTCACAAAATATGAGAACTAAAGAACACACTGTCCAGGCATGGTGGCTCCCACCTGTCATCCTGGCACTGTGGGACACCGAGGCAGGTGGATCACGTGAATTCAGAAGTTCAAGACCAGCCTGGCCAACATGGCGAAGCTCTGTCTCTACTAAAAATACAAAAATTTAGCTGGGTATGGTTGCGTGTGCCTGTAATCCCAGCTACTTGGGAGACTGAGACAAGAGAATCACTTGAACCAGGGAGGTGGAGGTTGCGGTTGCGATGAGCGGAGATTGTGCCACTACACTCCAGCCTGGGTGACAGAGTGATACTCTATCTCAAAAAAAAAAAAAAAAAAACATACACACTGAAAAGCTTTTTTTTACTAAGATCAGAAACAAAGCAAGGACATTACTCTAATTACTTCCATGCTACATAACACTGGAAGCCCTAGCTAGAGCAGTTTGGCAGGAAAAGGCAAAAGCGTCCATCTCCAGGTAAGTTCACAGATAACATGATCTTATACATAGAAAAATCTGCAGTTTCCACAAAAACCTTGTTAGAATTAATAAATTCAGCAAAGGTGCAGGATACAAAATCAGCACATAAAAATCAGTTGCATTTCTGTACACTAACAAACACTCCAAAAAGAGAAATTAAGAAAATCTAATTTATAATACATCAGAAAAGTTAGAATATTTACGAACAACTTAACCAAGGAGTAGGGAAAGACTTATACACTGAAAACTATAAAAAAATCGCTGAAATAATTAAAGAAGACATAAATAAATGGAAAGACACGCCTAAAATGCATATAGAACCACAAAGGATCGCAAATATCCTAGACAGTCTTAAGAAAGAAGAACAAAGCTAGAGGCCTCACACTTCATGACTTCAAAACATATTACAAATTTACAGTAATTTAAACAGGCAGACATGTAGACCAATGGAACATAATACAGTGCTCACATAATACAGTGCACACATTTATGATGAGCTGATCCTCAACAAGGGTGCAAAGAACACACACTGGGGGAAAAGGTAGTCTTTGATAAATGGTGCGCTGTAAACGGAATATCTACATGCAAAGGAATGAAATTAGACCCTGATACCATATCTCATACCGTAACACAAAAATCAACTTTTTAAATGGATTAAAGATTTAAGTGTAAGACCTGAAACTATAAAAACTAGAAGCAAACATAGCTGGAAAGCTTCATGACATCAGTCTTGGCAATGATTTCCTGAGTTTAGTACCAAAAACAAGGTAACAAGAGCAAAAAATAGGCAAGTGAGACTACTAAAATGCTTTCAGTAAAGGAAACCATCAACAGAGTGAAAAGGCAGCCTATGGAAAGGAATTGAAATCCTTTGAGAAGGGATCTCAGCATGTTCCTATGTTCATTGCAGCATTGTGCACAGTAGCCACGAGATGGAAGCAACTTACTGACATGTTCAACAGATGAATGATTAAAATGTGGTATATTATGCAGCCTTTGAAAAGAAACTCCTGGCACATACTACAACACAGATAAACCTTGAGGACATTGTGCTCAGTGCAATTAGCCAGTCACAGAAGGACAAATACTGCACAATTCCACTTAAATGCAAGATCTAAAGTAGTCAGACTTATAGAAGCACAAAGTAGAACCCTGGGTGCCAGAGGCTGGGAGAAGGCAAAGTGGAGAGTCTCAGTGCAGTGGAGAGTTTCGGTCATGCAAGATGAAGTTGTTTAGAGATCAACTGTAGAAAATTTTGCTAATAGATCCTATACACTTAAAAATGTGTTAATTGGGTAGATTTTGTATCGTGTTTTCACCACACTTTTTTTTTTTTTTTTTTTTTTGAGATGGAGTATCGCTCTGTCGCCCGGGCTGGAGTACAATGGTGCAATCCTGGCTCACTGCAACCTCCACCTCCCGGGTTCAAGCGACTTTCCTGCCTCAGCCTCCTGAATAACTGGGACTACAGGCACCTGCTGCCATGCCCGGCTAATTTTTTGTATTTTTAGTAGAGGACGGGGTTTCACCGTGTTAGCCAGGATGGTCTCGATCTCCTGACCTGATGATCCTCTGCCTGCTTCGGCCTCTCAAAGTGGTGTTGGGTTGGGTTGAATTGTGTTGTGTTGTGTTTTTGTTTTTGTTGAGATGGAGTTTCACTCTTGTTGCCCAGGCTGGAGTGCAGTGGCGTGATCTCAGCTCACCACAACCTCTGCCTCCCAGGTTCAAGCAATTCTCCTGCCCCAGCCTACCGAATAGCTGGGATTACAGGCATGCACCACCACGTCTGGCTAATTTTGTACTTTTAGTAGAGACGGGGTTTCTCCGTGTTGGTCAGGCTGGTCTCGAACTCCTGACCTCAGGTGATCTGCCTGCCTCGGCCTCCCAAAGTGCTGGGATTACAGGGTGAGCCACCGCACCCAGCCTACTGCGGTTTTTTTTAAAAGGGCATATGGTTCATTTTATTTTCCCTCTGCCAAAAGGGATATGCTACATGAGTGAGAAGAAAGTCTCTGTTTTGAGCTACTGAGGTTTGAGTTTGTTCCAGCAGCATAACCTAGCACATCCTAACGGATAAAGATCCTAACGACCATAACTGCCCTTGGAGGTGGAGAACAGGGGCGGATTTGAGACGTAGAGGATTAGAAGGTGATGTGCTGCATGTAAAGGTGGGGAGAAGGCCAGAGGCCTCACAGGTTTGTCTGGTGTAGGCCACTATGTAGTTGATGATGCTGTTTACAAAACCAGAAATGGAATCCAAAAGATTCAGGAGGGAAGGTTACTCTTGTTTCAGACATGTTAAGATTTTAGGGGAGACATCCAATGTGTACGTGTTTTTACAATTCTATAAATCGGTGGCCCTAGATCAGTGACTAGATCTAGGCTAAAAGAAGAATTTGGAGTCTGAAATGGGCAGCAAAAGGAGGAAAGAGGTGGAGGGCAAGGTGCCCATCAGGGAAATTATTAGCTTTGAAATGCTGGGCCATGCTAAGTTTAAAGTATGTCTTTTCATTTATTCACATCTTTTTATACCCCTCAGCAACGTTTTGCAGTAGAGAGAATGTGTGTTATGATTACATGATCGATTACAATATGCTTCAGAACTTGACTTTCACCTACGGATAATAGCATTCACATTTTAGTTTCTAATGTTAAGGTAAGGGTTATGTGTTTGGCCCATTATGGAAAATAAAGTGAAAAATGTGATCACATGGGGACCTGAGGCAGTGACAGCCTGGTGGAGCTGGCTCAGTGACCACCAGCGGAATGAGAGAAGTCCCACCTTGTCCTTTGGATGAGGAGTTGTTTATGCCTAAATCTTGTGTCCTTATTTGTGGGCTGTGGAACGAGTTGCCACTAGGTGGCACTGATGCTCCGTGAGGAAAGGGTTTTCTTCCTCATGGGTGTTTGAAAAGTGTGTGTCAGCAAAACACTGTTTTGTAAGCAGAATTGACACAGTTCTTTTAGGCTCAGGTACTAAAGCAAACCACTATATGCATTTAGACTTCATCTAAGATGTCCATGTTATTAACGCATACACTTTTACCTTTCTTAATTGTGCAAATTCTCCTTATGCCATTCTTTCTAGCAAGATGGCCTACAGCATTCACTAATCTTTGAGGATTCCCGATATTTAAGAAATGAGCCACAAGCTAATTTTGATCCGTGTGAGAGTAAGGGCACCTGCTTTCTCATTGCAATGTCTTTGCCAGTAATATAAATTCCAGTTGGCTTTTCAGAAACTTGTCGTTCTGAAATGAGGCGTTTATATTAATGTGCTCTCTGGAGGAGGATTTGAATGGCTGGAATCATTCCTCTGGAATCCCTGAAGAATAAGACACTGTATCTTTGATGAAATGGAGAGAGTCTTTGTTTCATTGATATGATGGAATGCTTTTGTCAAGGCTCTCAGCTCCCTTGTGTGTTCTCAGATAATTCATTAGTTTGTTTTCAGCGTGCTGCTTTTAGAAATGAATTGGGTATATTTGGTGTGGGACTGAAGAGTGTTACATAAAAGGAGATTTGAAAGTGATGCTTCTGGAGTATATATTCTTAGAGTCAGAAGTTTCACTGTTGAGTCTTTTCTGCCTTGCCACAGTCATAACTTTGCTTTATAAACTCACAGGTATGTAAGTCAAGTTTTCCAGAAACTTAGGGCCACGAGGCGGAGGTTTAGGCCCACTCATGAAGCAAGTGCTAAGGATGAGAGACCATCAGGTGGTGAGAGTTTAATCAGAGTAACTGAAGAACATCTGGTGTGGAGTCTTTTCGTGGAAACTGCAAATGTGTGTGTGGTTGTGTAACAACCCATCTTTTCCCAGTGTCACTTGTATTTATTTATCCTTTCTTACCTGCCAACTTCCTTCCCTGCTTATGTTTTTCTGCCCTTTCCAGGCCCCATCGTATTCTTTGTAGCATTTGCTGTTATTAGCTTTACAGCCGTGAAATACAACCAAAATTCACATCTGCAATGAACCAGTTTGTTGGTTAAAAAACAGGCATCTGCAGCCGCCTACAGTAGCTGCATGGCTGCGTGAAGAAAATGTAAATGAGTGTGGACCAGCTATCAGTGCCAGGGCAGCTCCAGCTGTGATGGCGGGTGGTTGGCACTTATTAACAGCACTCTAATTTGGGGCCCAGCCAGTCAGCTGACTCCTGTGCTGAGCACAGGCCTTTACATTTATCTAGAGATGAATGAAGCTTGGGCCACTTGTTCCTACTATCAGGGAAGACCTTTATTCAGGAAGTAGCGTTGACAGGAACCAAATGTCTGGGTAACAAAAAGATTTTTAAGCCCACAAATGAGGACTCATTTACTAGAGTGGAAGTCCATGCTGCATAATGTGAGTCAAATATGAAGGAGGGTGGTGTGAGAATTCCTCATCATGGAATGTGACCTGCCCTTGCTCCTCCGAGGTGAGTCACTTCCTTCAGAGCCCAACATGAGTCGCTCTGAAGAGCTTCAGGTTCAGGCCACAGAAGGACGCTCCCTTACAGGTATATCATGTAGGGTGCCTGACAGAGCTCTCAGCTCATATTGGTCCCCACAGCAGCCCTACAAAATAGACACTGGTTTAAAGTCAGGTAACGGTAAATGGCAGAGCTGAGAACCCAAAGGGAAGCCTCCCGGCCTTAAAACAGCCTCAGAGTGGGTCACAGACACCATCCCTGTGAGCCTCCCTTCCATCAAGTACTGAGCAGGGCTGGCGTCATAGCAAGGAAGCTTCAGGATTTTTAACTCTACTTGTGTCTGAGTACTTTTGTCAGTTTTCACTTTCTAAAATTTCACTTTTTAAAATTTGAAAGCATAGTGAATCTATTCACAGACTTCTTGATCCTGGGAAGATTTTGGTTAATTACACACGCAAGCACATCCTCTTCCCTTACCTGCTATTGAAGCACAGTAAATACAGTATAGAGTAAATGTGTTTGTGAGATTCTTTTAAAGAAGAAAAATAATAAAAGGCAAATGTTGCTTGCTTCTCTTCCCACCCTGCCTTCCCATTAAGAGTCAAATACCATGCTTGCTGTTTCAGTGATTATTCAGAAGGGAGAGAGCTGACAACCCGAAACAGGGAAAGGTAAGAATACGTATGCATTAAACCAAAACGCCAATATGAACAAAAATTTTATTTTTGTTTCTGCTTGACTCTACGGAAATAGTTTTTCCCCTGTATTCCAGCTCCTTTATCCCTCATGTCAGACGCTAATGGTAGAAGCATCTGCCTCTCCCCTTGGCCTGCCTTGGAGGAGGCTGGGAGCTGTGAGTGGACATGGCCTATGCTGCCACTCCCACTCCCTCTGCAGGGCTGCTGCAGCCCCTCAGGTTTCTCCCCTCGAAATGCTGACCCCCCGGCAGGTGGTGGAGCCCACACCCACCTGCATTTCAGAGCCAAGGAAGTCTAGAGTCAGCATGGGCTCCGAGGACCCGGCAGCAACCTGGGGCCTCAGGTGTTGCCGACCTCCCTGATCCTTAGGAAATGGGCCTGGCTTTTCCTTGTCCCAGACAACATACTGGGGCTCTCCTCTGGTCCTGAGTTGCCTTTGTGGGTTAGTGTTTCCACCTTCTCAGGAGACCAATCACAAACCTCCTGTTCCATTCATATGAAGAGGCATTGTTTGGGACACGGCTTTAGCTGGGCTTTCATAGTAAGTTTTCTGTTTCAAGAATTCTTTTGAAGTCCTTATGTGAGAAGTGTTCATTGATGTGCAGCTCTGCACAGCACTGGGTGCTGTGAGGCCATGAGTAGCAGGGAAATGCGTGGCTTTTGCTGCATCACAGTGAGGGAAACAGTATAGCTCAGTGGCTAAGACAAGGGATTTTGACATTAAACTCACTTATGCTTTAACTCTAGCTCCTCCGCTCACTAGCTTTGTGACCTGGGGTGAATACTTGATCTCTCTAAGCCACATTTCCTTTCCCTGTACAATAAGAATGGTTGCATCTACTTCGCAGAGCTTGTGTGAAAAACCAATGGAAACAGCATGGGTGAAGCGCCAAGTCCAGTGCCTGGCACTTTGTGTCACGAAGTAGTAGCTGCCCAGTGGGGATGGTGTGTGCAGATGTGCAGCCTCAGGTGATGAACGGAGATCCTAGAAAGGAGGAACTGCCTCCAATTTTGTCAACCTGCTGCCACAAGAGTATGGAGTTCCCCTAAAGTGGGCCGGTGGAAAATCCCATTGGGGAGCAGATGACTCATCACTCACCACTCAGCTCATTTCTACCAGCTCCCCAGTGTCCTGCCATGTAAAGGGGCTAGATTTTTCCAGCTGATATTTTTGCTAACCAATACATTCTATAAGAAATGACAGCTCTCCTTTAGTCCATGTTGTTCAAGTTCAGAGAAAGGCCCTGTGCAACCTGGGCAGAGCCACGTGCTGGGGGAGGCTGTCGTGGGTTTGCTCCCACTCTCAGGGTCTGCATTCTCGGTCCGCAGCACTGCTGTGCCCCTCCTCTCAGGTTTCATGTTGATTTCTTACTCGTACCCAGAAGATTTGGAATCTCAGGGTTGACATTCAAGAGAAATGGGTATAGGAAGGGCCTAGAAACAAAGACGGCGATACACTATGCTGGAGAACTCCGAATTAGTTACAGTGGAGAGATGGAAATCCAGGGTTTGTCTTCATGGTGCATTGGGCATGAGTTTTTGTCCTACTGGGAGGGTACTGGTCATCCTGCCCACCCACAGCAGCAAGCAGGCTTGGAGGCCAGGGCTGCTCACCTTGGACTGTCCTTGAAGTGGACACACCTACTTGTCTCTTTGTTGTTGTTTTTGGTCTCTACTAAAACACATTGTCTGTAGTAATTACAGAAAAAGATTCTCTGTGGATTTTTAACGAGTTTGTATGGGTACTTTATTAAAATAAAGTGGCTCTGTTTTGTGGTTTTGTGTACCAGTTAGCCATTGCTTCTCAGGCTTGTCACAGCCTGTGGAGATCGGAAGCTTGGAGTGGCCCTCTTTCTAGAAACCACACACCACCTATTAAGTTCCTTTGTATATTTTACTAACATAATTTAATGACATTTTTCTGTGACTGTGGCCTCATCAAAGGAGAGATCCGTGTTAGAAATTTCACATTAAAAATCCCTCAAGAATTGATAACCTACAAAATACCTCTTTATAAGAAATGTTTTGCCTCCTTTTTGTCGTTGCACTGATTTTGTGTTGCTAGGTGTCAGCATCCTGATTTGTTGTCATGATCTCATTGTGATGTCCTTGAGAAGGGGCTGTGTGTGAATGCACATGTGCGACTTGTGGTGTGTGCTGAGGTACAGAGTGATAGCGTTCCCTCTTTGCACTCTCAGCACAGAGCACTGCAGGGTTTCCAGCCTTTCAGGTAGAGGAGAAATTGTTGCTATGGTAATACCACAAGCATGAAAACACCCTCTGTCCCCGTGGGTGTCTGTGTCAGGGCGGGGAATGTGGAGAAGGGGAACAGTAGCAAAGAGGAGTGTTCAGCACATCGAGCAAGATGAGAGCAAAGCCTGAGCTGAAGCTGCCGTTGGGTGGAATTTCTTGTGTTTATTCTTGAATTCAAGGTCAGATTCCAATTGCAATGTAGCCGAGAGTGTAAAAGGCCTTTTATTCGTCAGTGTCTTCTTGACTTTGAGACAAAGAATACAGAGGGTCTGTGTCACATCTCCAGTCCCCAGAGGCCACATGGCCTTCCCATAGAGCACAGTTAGAAAATGTGTGTCTGTATCTGTGGCCAGTACATCATTATAAGTGGAATCAACCACCTAGCCCCAGAAAGCCTGCTGCCCTTCATGTCCAGTGTAACAGGCTAAGGGAGCAGTCCCTGCCATCTCTTCTGAAACTAAGTAACAGTTCGTGCTCTGTTTCTGTACAACATGCTAATGTCCCCTAAGAAGATGGACTCCGAATCTCCTTGGTAATGCAGAGCGGTGATGAGAAACAAAATCCAATCTGCTGAGGTTGTGGGTGAGGAACACAACAAAAAGCTAGTGTGCAATTCTGTCAGGTCATCAGGGTCAGTATGGGAAGAATAGCTTGAGCAGGGAGTTTGGCATCATAGTTAAAACAGGCTGAGGTCTAGATATTTGCTAATAAAACTCTTCCTGGGTTTTAGAGGCTTTTTACGCCGTATCTGCTCAAAGTCACACAGCTAGGAATTGACAGCATCAGGAGTCCAATCTAGGGTTTCTCATTGTTATTTGTGTTTTTAGGTATGATTTTGATATGCTGCATTAGTTTCAAGAGTCTTTATCTTTTGCAGATACAAACTGAAATACTTATAAATGAAATTATTTGTAATCTGGGATTTGCTTCAAAATTATACGGAGAAGGGGGGATGAGTGAACAGGTAGGGTATAGATAAGCTAGAATTGGTTATGAGTTGATCATTATTAAATACGATAACAGATGCATAGGGTTCATTATATCCTCTGCTTTTGTATATGTTTAAAATTTTCTACAATAAACAGTTTTAAAAAAAAAAACAAGTCAAAGTTGGGCACAGTGGCTCACGCCTATAATCCCAGGACTTTGGGAGGCCGAGGCGGGTGGATGACCTGAGGTCGAGAGTTCAAGACCAGTCTGACCAATATGAAGAAACCCCGTCTCTACTAAAAATACAAAAATTAGGCGTGGTGGTGCATGTCTGTAATCCCAGCTACTCGGGAGGCTGAGGCAGGAAAATCGCGTGAACCCAGGAGGCAGAGGTTGTGGTGAGCCGAGATCAAGCCATTGCACTGCAGCCTGGGCAACAAGAGCGAAACTCCATCTCAAAAAAAAAAAAAAAAAGAGGTCAAAACTCCAGCTCTCCAGTGTTAGCTTTATCTGTGCTCTCAGTGTTTTGATTTGCTTTGCTGCTTTCCAGTTCACTCTTGGGGACTGGAAAGACACTTATTCAAATGTTCTGTTTTGTGGCTTGTTCACTTTTTTAAGAGATGAGAAAATGTGTAACATAACAGGAAAATGTCAACAGCTTTTTGTGGGAAGGTTAAAGGGTTCTTCATCCTAGAGGAGGAAAGGCTTCCTGTGTAGTTTCTCTGCACAAGATTCTTCTATATAAGTGGTAGGGACCTGGTGTTTTCCAACTTCTCTGGGAAAACGGACTTAAACTACCTATGAAGAATCCAAGAGGCCAGCGCGGTGGCTCATGCCTATAATCCCAGCACTTTGGGAGAATGAGGCAGGAGGATTACTTGAGGCTATGAGTTCAAGACCAATCTGGGCAACAAAGCACAACCTCGTCTCTACACAAAATAGAAAAAAAAAAAATTAGTCAGGCATGGTGTTGTGCATCTGTAGTCCCAGCTACTCAGGAGGCTGAGGTGGGAAGATTACCTGAGCCCAGAAGATCCAGGCTACTGTGAACCATGATGGTGCCACTGCACTCCAGCATGCATGCATGTGTATATATGGGTGTGTGCGCGCGCGCGTGTGTGTGTGTGTGTGTATAAAAGAATCTAAGACAGCTCGCTAGACTTCATCCGATGAATTGGGTTCCCAGGAAGCCTGGGGTTCTGTGTTGAGAGTATTGTCCAGCCTGTAACAGATCCTCCTTGCTGTAGGACAACTGCTTACATGCAGTCCAGCTGCAACCAGAAGAGACCCCAGATGACCTTTTAAGTGTCTCTCTAGCCCAAACTCTGTGACTTCTAGAAAACTGAAGATTTTTAAACAAGGATTGGCATTTGCTTTTCAAAAAGAAACAGGCTAAGAGAGTTTCTCAGATGAAATCCCCATAGCCTCATAAAAGTACTTTTTTTTTTCAGTTTTATTTCCCATCAGAAGCTTGTATGAAAAGCATTTTAAGTTTCAAAAGCTGCCTGTGTCTGAGAAGCTGATCCAGATTCTAGCCCAAAGAGAGTGAAATAGATCACAATTTCTTCCTCTCATCTTTGACCACAGCTTGTCCTTTTGCCCTTCTCTCCCCTGCTCTATTAGACTTTGCTGCTAAAAACATCTCATGTTCCCACAGCCCTCTTAGCTTCAAGGCCTTCTTGCCTCCCGTAAAAACCTACTTTTCACCCTCAAGGCCAGTACCTGCCACTCTGACCTAACCTGTTCTGCTCCTAGCTTCTGTCTTCTCCAGGCGAACACCCTTGCATCCTAAGCCCTTAAACTGCTGTGAAGATTCTTTCTTCCTTTCCCCACCTTCTGTCTCTGGACTCCATCAAAATCTTTCCCCACGCTGGGAGTGGTGGTGTGCACTTGTGGTCCCAGCTGCATAGGAGGCTGAGGCCAGCCTGTACAACATAGACCTCATCTCTTTAAACAAACAAAAGAATAAAAAATCCTTAGCCCAGCCATAGTGCAGAAGAGGCCAATGAAGGTTTTGCCCCTCACCCTGCCTGACACTTCATCTTCTCTGAACACTATCATTACCAGCTGCCTATCATCTGCCTATGTGGAGACATGTGGGCTGATTTCTGCTTTGGTTGAAGTCTGGTCATTCGTTCAGCAAATATGTAGTGAACATTTCTGTGCCAAAGAGAGTAAGAAAGAGAAAGGGCAGCCATGGCCCTAACTGACCATCAGTGGTATGAGAGGGTGATGGTGACTGCTGTGAGGAACATGCGGCTCTGCATGAGTGACCTGAGTCTGGGCCTAACCAGGCCGTAGTGGGGTCTTATTGGCGGAGATGGGGAGAGCTTTACTCCAGGGCCAGAGAATGACACAAGCAAAGCTGGGTGAAGGGTCAGCCGGTAGACAGGTGTGTCCAGAGCAGAAGGAAGTAGGACTTTGATGATAAATAGACCCTGTTGAGGACTTTGCAACACAGAACAAAACAAGGAGGCTGTATTTTATCCTGGAGACTTCCTCTATCCCCCTCCTTGGAGCTGTTGCTGGGGTAATGGAGGGACCCAGTGGGGTCACATACTGGTTGGGGGAGGGTGAATTTTGTAGATCCTTGAAAGGGAGTGGGAGGGAGGGAGGGAGGGAGAGATCAGATATAGAACATCAAGAGAATTGGAACACCTTGGCCATGTAGTTACTATGGCAAGTTATTGCAGGTAAGCTGGGGACGCACGGTCCTTCTACAACCTTCCCGGAGCCCGTTCGTACAGTGTTGCAGGTGATTACTTTTCCCATTTTCCAGAAGGCCTAGGTGGGATTCGGCCTGAAGGAACCTGGTTCTAAGGGCAGGTTGGGGGCAAGAGGGGAGACACGGGGCAGTAGTCAAAAGCGAGGATGGCAGTGGCCAAGGAAGAGGCTTTGGGGAACAGCGGCCGACACGAGGCCATTGGACATGATCTTGGGCACGGGTGTCTAGGAGGCTGCCCCAGCCTGCTCCTCCTTCCTTTGGTGTGTGTGACTGCCCTGGAGTAGATCATTGGGCAGTTGCTGCTTTGCTGCATTCCCACTGGCCAGTGAATTTGTTTTAGTCCTCAGGTGCTTTACATAAGGAGGAAACCATGTAACCTTCACAAGTTTTTTCCCCACTCATTTAAAAAGGCTTGTTTTCCAGCCAAAGGCATGTTGGATAGCTTAATTTCTCTCACTCAGATCAGCTTAATTTCTCTGTGATGTGCATACAGAGAATTGCTTAATTCTCCTTTTGCAACATGTTTTCCCAACTGCTGAGAGCCCTGCTTTTTTTCCATGGGCCTCCTGACAGAAATACAAACAATTTAAGGCCATGCGGTACCAACTGCTGTTCGTCACCACAGGGACTTTGGATGTCAGTGTGTTTCCCCTTGGGCTGGATTTGTCTGGAGCTGGTGACTGCTTTCTTGTCTTTCCATGCCTCCTGGGAGTCAGGGATCAAGGCTTTGCTGGGTTGTGCTGATAGCCACAGCCACTCCTTCAAGTGGGGTCCCTGCCGTGCCCAGCCCAGTCCTACATCCTTGTTGTGTGAGGAAATGAAGTCTGTTCCTTGGATGCATTCTGACGGGAAACATGTTTTCTGGGGCACCTCTGCTTAGTCTTTCAGTGCAACACAAACAGCCTTTTGATACCTTATTTTGTAAAAAGTACATTTCCACAATGGGGCTTGACACCGTTCATTAATAAACACATCCGTTCACAGGCAAAGCAAGGGAAGAACACATCTGGGAACAGTTTGACCAGGGGTTTTGCTTTTCCCTCTGTGAATGCCTGGTGTGCACCATCCATCCAAGGATGACTAGGGGAGAACACTATTCTGTGGCTGCCAAAACCACAACAAATGACAACTTTCCATTCTGTCATCTCTCTCGGCACCACTGTTAGCAAGCAATTCATTTTTCTACCATAAAAGGACAACAGAACTTGTCTATAGCCACGGAGTCTTCTGCTCTGCAGAGAGAGAGAAGGAGACCAGCAGGGAGAGGCGCTCTCAGCAGTAGGCGCAGCCGTGCTCACCCCATGCCTACAGCCTTTCTTAGTCCAGGCTCCGAGGTGGCAGCAGCCATAAGAAAAAACAGGAGAGGAAGGCGATGTGGCGCTTCTGCCGGGCCCTCAGACTGGGGAGTGTGAGGTCAGGACAGGCTGGCGTGTCGTTTTCGTCTCTCTGGCTGCTGGACGTGTGACTGCGTGGTTCAAACCTTTGTACAAGTTGCTGCACTGGGTCTCCGCAGGTGGTTTTGTATATTGGTATTTGGTACTCTTGACTTGCAGTTGTAGGTGTTAGATTTATAAGTGGGACCCAGGAGGTCATATAACTCAGACCTGCTTATTGTACAGATGAAGAAGAACCGTGGATAGGTTAAGTGCTAACTTCGTGTAGCTTGAAGTCACCAAACTTTTGTCTCTTGGTTATGTATGAACTTTGGGTTCAGGGATAGCTCCCTAACCCATCTGTGTCCCCAGTGGCCCGTTAGTGTACATTTTGGCTCAGTTGAAGTTGAGCCACAGAAGCCTTAACTAATAGAAATACAGTTCTTAGTTGGTGGATTTGCATGTCAGTTAACCAGAGTCTTTGGAAAGTATATTGTCTTTTCTATAAAATGTATGGGTCCTTTAGATGATTATAAATAAATGTTCAAAATCAAAACAGGTAGGTAGTAGGCAAATGCTTAGCTATTTTGACAACACCTCGAACACTTTGAGACAGTGGCTGTAAGATTTCTGCCCCATGCACCCTGGCAGACCAGGAGACCAGCCCAACAAAAGCTATGCAGCTGCAGAGAATGTACTTTCCACAGGCTGAAGGGCATGGCCACCACACAGATCTCTCCTCCAAGGCAAGCAGGTACTCAGATTGAGCCACAAGTGGGCCTCATCCTTTTGCTTGGCTTCCTTGAAGGTTTTCCTATAAACAAGAACTGAGATTTGTTTTGTCGTTTAAACTTACCTTAATTCTGACTGACTGATCTCATAGCAGATGCTGGAACTGAACTAAGCACATTGCCAAGGGAATAAAAATTGTGTCCAAGAATCTTGCTGATCTGGAAGTTTTGGAGGAAAGCAAGGATTTTCAAGGTCAAACGTCGTTACCCAGATAGTGCTGGTGGTCAGAATAGATTTTGAGCTTATTGGCTCGGAACCAAAAGTTAACTCAGAAGTCATTCCTGAAAGAGAATATCATTGAGTAGCAGTGGCTGAAGCAAGCTCAGTGTGAATGATTCAAGTACTGCATACCTAGACCTTGTTTTGAAGCTGAAATACTTGTTTGAAAACCATTCCAGCAAATAAAGAAATTGGGTAGGCAGTCCTAAAATGGAAAGTTTACAAAATGTCCTTTTTAGTAAGACCTTTCTGGATTCTTCTTTCCTCAATAGTGTAAAACTGACTATCTCAATCTATCAAAGAGCGAAGTGGTATAATTTCCCTGGCACTTTCCAAGACCTTCACTGCCTTTGGAATAAACTGATGATGCCTGGGAGCATTCGTCTCACTGTGCTGCTCTCATGTTCTTTGCTTGTGGAAACCTTAGAAGCCTTTTTTTTGGTCAACAACAGCAAGTGAATTCCATCTTATAGAGCAGTTATTAATTTTCGTTAAGTATCATTTTTAAGGTCGATTTTTTAAGCAAATAGCATCTCCTTGTTGGCCTGACAGTCTCCACCTGCGTCCATCTCTGTCTTTGCATGCCTGGGCAGCCTGGCCATGGGTGACCAGCTTTAGAGACATCAGCCTTCTTGCTTCCTAATTTGGTCACAGTATGCTTCAGGCAGTCTTGCCTAACTTTAGAACAACACAAGCACAGGGAGTAGCTTTGATATAGCAAAGGGGAATTTCCTCTTATCAAAAGACCTACAGTTCTCTTCTTACTTCCTCTAAAAAGAGGAATTGACACTTGGGGAGGTTGTAGCTTGCTCTGAAGTTCCCTCTTTAAGCTTGGCTTCTTCATGCCGGCTTCTTCCTAGCTAGTTCCTGCTCTTTCCTTCCTCAAATGTCTTGGAGCTGCTCAGCATTAAAGGAGTTTAATTTTATTCTTAAGGATATCCAATGCAATACCCACCAGCAGGGAACAATTTCAGTACATTTTGGTACATCTGTACAGTGGAGGTCCATACTTGGGGGTCAGCATCCACACTAGGGTTCAGCAGACTTTTTCTGTAAACATCCGTACCAGGGGTCAGCAGACTTTTTCTGTAAAAGGCAAGGTTGTAAATATTTCAAGCTTTGCGGACCATATGGTATCTGTCCCAGCTACCTAACTCTGCCTTTGTAGCGTGAAAGTAACCACAGACAATATGTAAACAAATGAATGTGGCTGTGTCCCAGTATAATTATATTTACAAAAAAATTGGCAAAGGGCCAGATTGGCCTACGAGCTGTAGTTTTTCAGCCCCTAGCATATACTATAGCATTTAAAAGAATGACATGGAATCCCATTGTGCAAATATGAAGCTGTCTCCAGTATATTAAGTGAAAAAAGCAAGATGTAGAACAATGGGTGCAGTATGCCCACAGTTGTGTCTTAAATGGGAGGAGAAAGAGATGCTTGCTAACACAGACATAAAATCTATTTGGAAGGATAGATAAGAAATGGATAGCAGTGGATCACTTTTGGGGATGCTCACCAAGGGTCAAGGGGAGGAGGAGGATGTGTGTGTCACTTTTTTACAACCATTGTCATTAACTTAGTCATGTCTAAACATGAGCAAAAGAATTTTTGTTTTGTTTTTATTAAGATAACTTGAAAAATAGAAATGTAATTATTAAAATGTGCTTGTATATTTTCAAGCTCCAAGCTATTCTGGTTTGTTGGAAGGCTTATTTTACTACCTAAAAAGGAGTGCCTTGCCTTGTGCTGGAGGTGAAGGATGGGGTTTTGTGGTGTGTGGAAGGAGCTGGAACTGAGCAGCTCTGCGTTTCTCCTCACTCGCCTTCTGCACGGGCCCTGCTTGCAGCGCAAGCTCAGGCACTGCTGGACAGGATGCAGCCAGTGAGAGACCTTGGACCAGAAGTCCGAGCCCCACGGGAATTAGTATGGCTTTTAGTAGTTAGAATTCAAGACTGCTTCCAACTGCTGCCTTTTCCCACAGAGTATGTCTGACTAATAAGGATGGGTTCTGATTCACCCAGCGTTGCTATGACCACTTTTTTAAAATGTCTAGTTTGGGTTGCGAAATCAGCAAATAAAGTTGTTACTTTCCTAGTATGTAAAACAGTTAGCTTTTGGTATGTGAGGAACAAGTAAAAGGCTTAGTGGCAAATCCTTGTCTGCTTAGAAGGCAATGTAGATACAAACAACTAAAGAATTCACATTTGGCTGCCAGCCTCGATTCATAGTTCCCTCTTCCATCTCCCAAGCAAATATTTTTCAAATAGCCATACTAAGCCTTTTCTAGGCATAATTTGCAGGCTTATTTGCTGTCGTTCAATTTTTTAGCAAAGCTCTAGGTAGGAATGTCGGAAATTGTACCTTTTGAAATCCCTCCTTGAAAACGTGGAGATTTGTAGGGATGCAGAGGCAATTGTAACAATATAAAGTATTCTATCTCTTCCACTAGAGTAGGAGGGCCTGGCTGTTGGCCCCAGGGTCTGTCCTTCATTACTTGTCTTGACTTTCACTGTAAAAGCATTAAGTGGGAAGGTAGCAGCAATTCTGCTGAGCAAGCAGGCATTGCCTTCTGTAAGAGAAGTTATTTTAAACATCGAAAATATGTTTGAAGGATATTGGCATAGTTTCCTCTGACCTCAATTTCATACACTAGTAGCTCTCCAGTATCTAGTGTTAGTACTGATGGACTCCCTGCTGGGTGGCCAGAACCATGTGTCCATGCCAGATAGAAGATTGTACTTCACTTGATTGAGGACACTAAGAAGTTGTGTTTTGCCATACATGTTACCCCTAAAGAGAAGCTGGGCATTTTAAAGAATAGACTTAAAACTAACACACATACCCTGTTTCTCTCACACACACATTCCCCCTCTCCCCACCTCTTCTACAGACACCAGCACTGTCTTCCCCGCCCCCACCATAGCTCTCTCCATTACTACTTTTAACCTTGAAACCTCTCTTGTACACTTACGCATTCATCTGCTCCTGCTCTTGTATTATTAATGGGCCTGGAGCAATCCAGCCAGAACAGGAACACTGACATTACTAATTACTGCTTATAACTAAGAAGTAAGGAGCAGGGAGTAAAGTGGGTCACAAGACAGTGTCCTAGCAGTCAACTGCTGCTGTCGGCCAGAGTGGCGAGGTGTCAGGTGGCTTGTCTCCCCTTCACCATGGGTAGACCTGGCAGAGCACCCTGTTGGCATGAGCAGAAGTGTTCTTCACGTTGATCACCCCAGGCTCACCATCTACACACAAGGTTAGAGAAATGGGTGTGCTTCTGTCGGAACTTAAAACATGGCCGTCAGAACAGAGTTCTTTGCACGGCCGTGTGAGCTGGGAAGAGACAACAAGCAAGTGGCAGAAAAGGTGCTGCAGAGGGTGTGTGAAGGTGGTGCTTCAGCCTCTCCCGGCTGCGTGTTGGATAAGCCCCGAACCACGGAGTCCGAGTTGACTCATCTGTAAGTTTTCAGCCCCCAAATCGCAATTCCATGACGAATGTGTACATTTTGCACATGTGCATGTTATTAAGTGTCAGGCTGGTGTGGCAGAACTGTCCTGGCAGAATATGCATGTTTACATCCCTGCAGGCTGTCAGGGGGCATGAGCGCTAGTGTGGGCTGTATTGCAGGAGCATTGACAGAGAAGGGTGAGATCTTCACTTTGCCTCTCACTAGCCCTGGGCATTTCCCCTCCTTTTGTGGACTTCTGTTTGCTCTTCTGTAGAATAGGATATACAATGCCAGTCCTGCTTACTATGTAGGATTATGTGATGCTTGCAGATGTACAGGGAAAGCACTGCTGATGGGAGCTGCTGAAGTTTCTAGGGGAGGTGAAGGCGGAGCCTCCTCCCCCGTCTAAGTGGTATATGGTGCAGAGAGAGGAGAATTTCATTCTGCTGCAGCGGCTGATACATTCCAGGTCTTTAATACTACCTGGGAAACCTTAATAAAGCAGTCAATCACTAAAATTGACCTAGCTTCCGAGGATTGCTAACATGGCTTATAGAGGAACAGGAAATAAAAAGGGTCTTTAAAATCTTTTTGAGATAGAGTTTCGCTCTTATTGCCCGGGCTGGAGTGCAATGGCGTGATCTCGGCTCACTGCAACCTCCGCCTCTCAGGTGCAAGCGATTCTCCTGCCTTAGCCTCCCGAGTAGCTGGGATTACAGGTGCACACCACCATGCCCAGCCAATTTTTTGTATATTTAGTAGAGACAGGGTTTCACTATGGCCAGGCTGGTCTTGAACTCCTGACCTCAGGTGATCCGCCCACCTCGGCCTCCCAGCGTGCTGGGATTACAGGCATGAGCCACGCACCACACCCGGCCATAAAATCTTTAAAGATGTAAGTAAAATATAATACAGGTGAACTCAGCAAACAATGGGAGTTACCTGTTCACTCTTCTCTTTCTCTCTTTTTTTTTGAGACGGAGTCACCCAGGCTGTAATGCAGTGGTGCGGTCTCGGCTCACTGCAACCCCCGCTTCCCGGATTCAAGTGATTCTCCTGCC
The DNA here is from genome assembly GCF_008728515.1 of Papio anubis. Classification (NCBI taxonomy): domain Eukaryota; kingdom Metazoa; phylum Chordata; class Mammalia; order Primates; family Cercopithecidae; genus Papio; species Papio anubis. Next base: position 143,017,528 of record NC_044979.1, read on the forward strand.
TCAGCCTACCGAGTAGCTGGGATTACACCTGGCTAATTTTTTTTTCATTTTTGGTAGAAACGGGATTTTGCCATGCGGGCCGGGCTTGTCTTGAATGCCTAACCTCAGGTGATAAACCCAGCTCAGCACCCCCAAAGTGCTAGGATTACAAGTGTGAACCACCACACCTGGCCCTTGTACTATTTCCTAAACTCTGCATGTCTAAATTATTTTACTCAAGTCTGTCATGAATTTACAGCCCTAAAACTACATTTCGTATGCTTTAAAAACTTGTAGGAAGTCCAAGAGAGAAGGAAAACTGCTTGACTACGAGCCTAGGGTTTTTTTGTTTGTTTTTTTAAGAAAATGGCCTCCAGAAAGTGGGAAATCATTGATCACTTGACAGCAGAAGGGATGTGGGTTTCTAGGTGCCCTGCCTCCTCAGCTTAGGATGTTTTGCCTTTCACTTTTCTTTTTTTTTTTTTTTTAAATACTATAAATGTGATCATTGTTGAGAAAGTCTTGGAGTGAGTCATGGTTATAAAAACTGAGTGTAACTTCTGTCACTTTTCCCATACCTCACAAACCAGCCGAAATGCTGCCATATCAGCTTCTGGAGCCAGGCCTGCCCTCTGCACCCCCCCTCAAGCATCCATCTGCCCAGACCCTTGGCGCTGCACTCCAGGACCCCCTTCCGCCTCCTCCTGTGCTTTTGGTTCTCCACATTGGCTCACGAGGCACTGATGGTGGTGCCATATCATAGGATATCATTTTGTTTCACAGAATCGGCAGCCTGTTCTTTTATGAGACACGAAGCCACAGCAGAACCAAGTAAGATGCCAGGCTTCTCAGATTCACTTGAGGAAAAAGGAATATTTCCTTTACTTAGTTTTGTGAACATTTTTCCCACTTCTCTCATTCAATCAACATTGAGTTCAGACTTAAATTTTGTATTCAAGAACACAGTGCTCTGCACAGTAATGTTAGTAGCTGTTATCATCATTTGGGAGTTCGTATCATACTTATTAAGAGCAACTCTTTCAGTAATAAGAAAGCTAAATAAACTGAGAATTGCCCAATCCTAAGTCACCCACAGTTTTACAAATATCCCAGTCCAAAAAAAATAAAAATAAAACAAGCCTGATAATAAGTATGGATAAGGAAGTCTCCAGGAGATACACTGTCAGATGAGTAAAGCAAGGTAAGGTGTGCAGAGTGAGCCTTCTGCTCACTTTGTATACGTGTAAAGGATAAAGCTGGTAAATACACGCAGCTTTAACTTTTTTCTTCAAAACTTAACATGAAACACAAACTGCTGCGGGAAGGCCTGACAAGAGGGGAGTTTTTGCTTTTTGTTTATAAAAACTGTATTTCTTAGCACATGCAGTATGTGTTCTTCTTTTCCTAGTGTCAACAGAGATACGAACATTTAAATTTTTTTTAAAAAGCTTTAGGATAGAAAAGAGGTGTAGCTGGGCACTTTCCCCTGACATGCGGTTTGTCTGAAATGGAGCAGCTCCTTGTTTATGATTTCCAGATATGTGAGTCTGTTGTGTTATGTACAGTTTTTACCTTGGCTCGATTTACTGTCTGGTTATATTTTAACAGCTTTCTACTCTGCTTTTTCTCTCAATATAACAGTAATTGAAAGAAGACTAATCATTTTGGAAATGCTTTCAGTTTTACACAGTTCTGTGCTTTTAACAGCAAAGTGAAAGCCTGTTGTCACCATCAGCCAACTGTGGGAATCCAGGACGTAGAGCAGAAATGTCCACTGTTTATTTACTGCTCTCATTACCTCTTTGGTTCCATTTGCAGTCACTAGTTCTTTCCATCAAACAAAGTGAAAATTGTCAGAACAGCTGTTTTTCCCTGCTGGAAAATAGAAAAAAGAGTATAACAAGATATTAACTGTGGCATGACAGTCCGAGATTCTGGACACAACCTACATAATCTAGGCACATCCTTCAGTCTCTTTGTGACTTGATTTCCTCGTCTGTAAAATGGTGAGATCATGATCTCTACCTCACCCACTGGGTTGTCTGAAGATTGAAGGAGGGGATGTTTGCAAAACTCTTAGCACCTTTAAACTTTAGGTCCTTGGAAATGCTAGTGGATTCCTTTATCTTCTCCTTATCTTCTCCTTCCTTGGATGCTTGGAAATAAAACACTGGCATTTTTGTCATTCTTGATTTCCTGGTCATTTGGGGGCACTTAATTTCTCTGTGTTGGTTTCCTCTTCTTTAATGAGATCTGTTAATCTCAGGATTTCACAAGGGGCAGAGGGGCTTGTCACAGCCTTTTAGACCTAGAAATTTAAGATGTCATATAGGTACACAAGTGCCAATATGAGAGTCTTTCTACAGTATCTTTGTCCAAAAGTGGATGTGAGTGGACTCTTTGATTTCTAAAAATCTCACATCATGTCCCCTTAATTTATTTTCTTTCTTTTCTTTCTTTCTTCTTTTTTTTTTTTTTTTTTTTGAGATGGAGTTTCACTCTTGTTGCCCAGGATGGAGCACAGTGACGCGGTCTCAGCTCACTGCAACCTCCGCCTCCCAGGTTCAAGTGATTCTCCTGCTTCAGCCTCCCAAGTAGCTGAGATTACAGGCGCCCACCCCATGCCCAATTTATTTTAATAGAGACAGGGCTTCACCATGTTGGCCAGGCTGGCCTCAAACTCCTGACCTCAGGTGATCAGCCCACCTCAACCTCCCAGAGTGCTGGGATTATAGGCATGAGTCACGGTACCCACTGTTCCCTTAATTTCTAGATTTTGATTTTGAACTTGGTGTTTCTACAATATTCACTTGACTGTGGTGATGAATCTAATTAGAATAATCAGGGCTCTGCTTTTATCTTTTAAGATAGAGGTCCCCAATCCCCATCCCCGGGCCACACAGGAGGTGAGCACTGGGCGGGTGAGTGAGCATTACCACCTGAGCTCTGCCTCCTGTCAGATCAGCAGCAGCATTAGATTCTCAGGAGCCTGGACCCTGTTGTGAACTGCTCATGCAAGGAATCTGAGTTGCACACTCCTTATGAGAGTCTAATGCCTGAAGCCATCCCTCCACGCCCTGTCGATGGAAAAATGGTCTTCCACAAAACTGGTTCCTGGTACCAAAATTTTGGGGACCGCTGTTTTAAGATCTTTTTTAGGTAGTATTTCATTGCCACAAATAGCACTACCTTTGAAAACTTCTTTGACAAATCTTCCAAACCCAGCTCACACGTATTTAAAGAAATAGCTGACAAGTGCAGTTCTAAGTAAGCCTCACAATTTAGAACATCAATTTAGGAACACTGGTGTGCATTGTACAGATTTGGCTTTCCTGCCTCAGCTTTCCTAAAGGCACTGATGGTTAAGAAGCACTTAACCAGAGAACAGATAACATTCAGACTCTAAGCCACTACTGTGTGACTGTCTGCACATCATTTACTCTGACTTTCCTCATCAGAGAAATGAGGATCCTGTTTTCTGTCCCAGCCCCCTTCAGGGTAGTTGTGAGAAGCAAACGAGGCTGCAGTAGGTAAGGGCTCTTTGACAGAGGTGTCAGAAGCCCCCACAGAGACCACGTGGCAGCAGTGGTGTTCTTGAGAGTTTGCAGAAGCATGCTCCATTTTATTTTATTTTATTTTACTTTATTTTACTTTATTTTATTTTATTAACAGAGTCATACTCTGTCAACCCAGGCTGAAGCGCAGCAGCGCAATCTCGGCTCACTGCAACCTCTGCCTTCTGGGTTCAAGCGATTCTCCTGCCTCCAGCCTCCCAAGTAGCTGGGATTACAGACGTGCATCACCATGCTTGGCTAATTTTTGCGTTTTTTAGTAGACACAAGGTTTCACCATGTTGGCCATGCTGGTCTCAAACCCCTCACCTCAGGTGATCCGTCCGCCTCAGCCTGCCAAAGTGCTGGGATTACAGGCATGAACCACCGCGCCCAGCCCACACTCCATTTTAGAAAGGAGGGTTGGGGAACTTCCATGCGGCACACACAGCATATAGGAATGACCCATCTCCTTAATGGTTGATTACCAAAGAGAGGCTGTCCCTGGAAGATTGACGTGAAGCTGCACTCAGTAACAAGGAAAGAAGTAGAAGGGAGGGCCCAGTGCAACAGAAACCAAGGATTTTCCCAAGGTGCGTATGAGGGCTGCTGTTCCTCAGAACCCAGAGGAGCAAAGATCAGAAAGAGTTAAAAACAGGAGATTAAGCTGGGCATGTTGGCTCATGCGTATAATCCCAGCACTTTGGGAGGCCAAGGCGGGTGGATCATGGGGTCAAGTGATCGAGACCATCCTGGCCAACATGGTGAAACCCCGTCTCTACTAAAAATACAAAAAATTATCTGGGCTTGGTGGCAGGCGCCTGTAGTCTCAGCTACTCGGGAGGCTGAGGCAGGGGAATCACTTGAACCCGGGAGGCGGAGGTTGCAGTGAGCCGAGATTGCACCATTGTACTTCAGCCTGGTGACAGAGCGAGACTCCGTCTCAAAAAAAAAAAAAAAGAGATTATCATTAGTTAAATTATGTGAAGCCTTAATTCGTGGAGATGTTTATCCAGACATATTTTTCAAAGCTCAGTATGGACTGAGATTGTATCTACATTCTTCCTGCCATGTTTTTATAGCATGCGCTTCATGGAATTTTTTACATAGTTTTCTACAAGGTCAGTACTTAGAAATGCATTATAGTGCTCCAAATATAAAGAATTCACATTTTGAAAATGTTTTGCTTTTGTCCAGCCTCCTTAACATACATATTTAATTACAAGGCATGAGGATTAATGGAGCTTTGGATATTTAAAGCTCTTTTCCCAAGATGAATTTGATTTAATTATTCCTGAGATGGGCATCTGCATTGCTGGTGACTTGCCATGTGGCTGGGAGTTTGAGAGCAGAGGAGGTGAGACTGGGACTGCTGTCAGGTTGGCTTCTGGCGTTTTACTTCCTTTTCCACTACGCCCCCTCCCCTCTCACTTTTAGCTCACCACTTTGTCTTTTCAGTTTGCTGAGGAAAAAGTAATAGAATTTGCCTTGATGTAGTTCACTTTGTAGCTTGCTGTTTTCTTTCTTTTTTTTTTTTTTGAGACGGAGTCTTGCTCTGTGCCCCAGGCTGGAGTGCAGTGGCGCGATCTCGGCTCACTGCAAGCTCCGCCCCCCCCCCCCCCCCCCCCCCCCCCCCCCCCCCCCCCGGCTTCACGCCATTCTCCTGCCTCAACCTCCCGAGTAGCTGGGACTACAGGCGCCCGCCACCTCGCCCGGCTAATTTTCTTGTATTTTTAGTAGAGACGGGGTTTCACCGTGGTAGCCAGGATGGTCTCGATCTCCTGACCTCGTGATCCGCCCGTCTCGGCCTCCCAAAGTGCTGGGATTACAGGCTTGAGCCACCGTGCCCGGCCAGCTTGCTGTTTTCAAAGTTGTAATGTTTAATGTGTATCCCTTAGCGGCTAAGAAAGTAAGATAACAGAACCATTTCCGTAGCCCTGCTCTCCCAAAGACGCAACAAGCCTCTCTTACACCCTGGCTTCCATCCCAGGGCTTGTGTGGGAAGGAGGAAAGAACACAGGCCAACAGAGCATGGACCCAGAAAGAGGCCTCCTGACGTTAATTGTGAAGATGGAGGAGATCAGAGGCTCTGGAGCAAAGAGGAGGAGATGGTTTTGTTCAAGCTCACTATGTTGTTTTCCATCTCCAGCTACCACAGCTAGGGGAGCTACCTCCATGCCCACCCATCCATGGTGGACATTATCCATGTGCAGCCCAATCACTGGAGGCCATGAGCCTCCAGTGAGGCAGAGAGGCAGAATGAAGAGTGGGCAACCAGGACCCAAGATGGCGGCTTGAGGGCAGGCAGAACTGCCTTCATCCAGAGCATGGCTCACCATCAGCAAAAATCCCAGGCACTCTCTTCACCGCTCCACCCATGCTGTATAAAAACTGCTCAAATCTGACACCCCCCTACACATCCTGAAGCCTGTGGGGTGACAGAGCTACACACCAACACTCTACCCCATCCCCAGCCCCCCCATGCAGGAGCTCCCAAGCACCCTTTCCTTCTTGGGGAAAATTTTACTGACTTCTCTTTTCATCATCTTAAAAACATGAGGCATGTCATTTGGTTTATTAGAGGAAAGAACTCGATAAAAGTGAAGTTTTATTTTTCCTAATTGTATGTGAGGTGCCTTGAAGAAGACATTGCTTTAACACCCACTGGAATTGCTGTTCGGGTGTTGTTCAGATATCAGTCAAGTTCCTTTTTCCCACCAGCAAGGGACAGCCACCATAGCCTAAGTGGAACTGGGAAAGCTATGTGGCTACATGGGATGGGCTTTGCTGCCCCTGACATCAGCCAAATTTGACTTCCAGCAACCCCAGGGAACATTGAACTGCATGGGCCAGGTCCAGGGGAAGCCAGCAGCTAGCTGGTGCTTCCTGGAATAGGCCAGGGCTGACAAACTCCAAGAGGAACTTAAAGATCAGCATTTGTTTTAATGCAGAGGCTCAGCTTAGAAGGCTCAGCTTGTGGGCCAAGCGCAGTGGCTCACACCTATAATCCCAGCACTTTTGGGGGCTGAGGCAGGTAGATCACGAGTTCAGGAGATCGAGACCATCCTGGCTAACACGGTGAAACCCTGTCTCTACTGAAAATACAAAAACAAAAATTAGCCTGGGTGGGCCGGGTGCGGTGGCTAACACCTGTAATCCCAGCACTTTGGGAGGCTGAGACGGGTGGATCACGAGGTCAGGAGATCGAGACCATCCTGGCTAACACGGTGAAACCCCATCTCTACTATAATACAAAAAAATTAGCCGGGCGCGATGGCAGGCACCTGTAGTCCCAGCTACTCGGGAGGCTGAGTTTGCAGTGAGCCAAGATCGCGCCACTGCACTCCAGCCTGGACGACAGAGCGAGACTCCGTCTCAAAAAAAAAAAAAAAAAAGGCCCAGCTTGTGGAAGCACAGGTCCCACCGTCCCACCGTCCCACCATCACAGACCAGCACCTGATACTGGCAGACCAGATCACCTTACTGCCGCCTTGGTCTTCACACATCCTGCCCCGAGACCCCTACTGTATCTTGTCCTTAACTCAGCAGTAGCCAGCCTTCTCACCAGATACAAGGGATGCCTATCCCTATTCTCTCTGCAGGCTGGAGAATTCATGTCTTGTTTATCTTTTTTCTGTAATGATGGCCATAGCAACTAGGCTGTAAATTCTGCTCGACTTATCTTGCACTTTTAACAGGTTTTATCCATAGACACTGATGATAATTGTATGGCTCATTGATTATCTACTGCTGTGCTGAGCACTAACAATTCCTAATCCTCACAGTAACCCTGAGAGAGAAGGCTTGACATTGCCCTCATTCTTCTCAATGGGGACACTGAGGCTCCAGGTTAAGTATGCACTCAAAGAGGTAGAGCCAGGATCGCAGCTGGTGCCTCTCTCCCATCACGAGACTTACAGAACATCTTATCTGTTCAGAGAGTTCTGATGAGGTGGTTAAGTCATGATGCTATGTGCCTGTGGCCTTGGTCTCTCCACGTGGAGGATGGGGGTGATACGGGACCCACTTCAGGATGTGGTGAGCAGTCTGACAGCACCACTTAGATATAGACACCTCTGGGCACTGTTGCAGATATAGACACCTCTGGGCACTGTTGCAGGAAAATAACAGCTGTCCAGTGTTGAGCTCTTAAATTTTCTTATTTAATCTTTACATTAGCCAGGTATGGTAGCGTGCACCTATAGTTCCAACTACTTGGGAGGCTAAGACTGCAGGATTGCTCGAGCCCCCGAGTTGGAAGCTGCAATAAGCCTCCAACTTGTGGATTGTACCACTGCACTCCAGCCTGGGTAACAGAGACCGTCTCTTTAAAAATAAAACAAAATCCAGCAAGGTCTTTTGTTTTCCCTGTTTTTTTAGCGAGTAAACAAAGAGGCCAGGAGCTGCTAAGGGCTACACAGATTCTGCTGGTCCCATCTTCATTCCTTCTACCATGTGATGCTGCATTTCTAGCTTGTGGTCTGGTGTCTGGTTTTTTGTTTGTTTTGTTTTTTGGGTTTTTTTTAACCACATAATTATAATCATTCCTTACATACAATGTTGTGCCCTGTGTTTGTTTTGTTTTTGTTTTTGTTTTTAACTTAGCATGACATAGCACTTTCTGCATTCTTAAGGAGTTTGTGACCCTGTCATGGATGGCTGTCGTTCCATCACACAGATGTGTGTTGGTTTACCTATACTTGCCCCTGAGTTGGAAATGGGTGTTTTCTGGTTTTGCTGCTACAGTTAATGCAATGCAAAGCTTTATATGTAAAGCCTTTTCTTTTTTAGAATTATTCCTTAGAGTAGGACTCTTGATTCCAAGAGAATCCATTTGCTTAAGACTCTTGGAGCACAGTTTCAAATTTCTTTCCAAAAGTGTTGCACATGATTATTCTAACTCTAGTGCATGCTACTTACTTAAAAGTAAAAATGTCAGTGGCTCTCGCCAGTGTCCCAGCACTTTGGGAGGCTGAGGTGGGTGGATCATTTGAGGTCAAGAGTTCAAGATTAGCCTGGCCAAAATGTTGAAACCCTGTCTCTACTAAAAATACAAAAATAGCCAGGCATGGTGGTGGGCACCTGTAGTCCCAGCTACTCAGGAGCCTGAGGCAGGATAATCACTTGAACTCAGGAGGCGGAGGTTGCAGTAAGCCAAGATGGCGCCACTGCACTCCAGCCTGGGCAGCAGAGCGAGACTCTGTCTCAAAAAAAAAAAAAAGTTAAACTGTTGCCTCTCCTTTAGGCCAGAGATTGGCTCCTCCAAGCTAAGTAGTGACATGTGCTCCATGTCTGCCCTTTTAGAGGGACGGGTGTGAGGGTAACCTGGTCAAGTAGCCTCTGAGGTGATTTCAAAGGATTTCAAAACAAAATAGGGATTTTTGGAGTCTAGATTTGAGCAAAAGTCAGTGTGGGCCAGCACATAGGTACAGAATCTGCCAACTTTGCAATTTAGAAAAGGGGAAAGAAAGCCAACAGTTTTTCCTAGCAGTGTGGGCCTGCATGGTCTCAGGCGCCTGTGTCTGCTAGGTGGGCAGGTCTGCAAGCATTTCTCCATCATCCCTACCCTGAGAGGAGGCAGAAGCCGGCCACAGAAGCGGCACACACAGAGCCAGAGTGCCAGTGGGCTGTGACGCTATTGTCCACTAAGGTTGCTGTGGCATGGGGAGTTTGGTCATCTTTGTAGCATTCTGTAGAAGACCCCTGGGGGTTTCCACCCTTAGGGGCTACACAGATCCCGTCTTCACTTAATGGGACTCGTCATTGACACTTCCTAAGCAAGAACAATGTTGAAAGGTTGTCAATGTGGTCAGTGGGTAGGGTTAATCAAGGAGGGAAGAAGACACCGTCCTTGGTGCTGCAGGTCCTACCTAGCCCTTGAGGTTTGAGAACACCCCTTGGAATAAACTAGAGAGGGAGGCACACTGGGTCAGTGCTACAGATTTCCTCCCAGAAGCTTAGAAGCTGCTGGGGACATGGTAATCCACAGTTGTTTCTGTGTAGCTATGAAATGTGACGTGTTTGGGGCCAAAGATAACTTTTCTCTTTCAGAATAAAGTTTGCTTTTTTTCCTAAAACAGGTAAATGATGGGAGATGAAACGAGATGATAATTCAGATTCTGGCCCTAGATAAGTGCTTGGATTTCCTGAGGTAGGTTGGTTCCTACATTAGGCATAGTATGAGAAACATTTAGGTGCTGCTAAAGGCCCAGGTGGCTCTTCAGTGTCTCTGAAGAACCACAAACACTTCAGGACTTGTCCAAATTATAAGCAAGAGGCTAGGCATTCAAAGAGCTGGGGACAAGCTGTTCAGGTGAGAACACAGGAGCTGAGACCCCAGTGCAGGAAGGGTCTGGGGTATCTGCGGGGTATGGCTGGAGGCAACAGCATGAGAGGGAGTGAGGGATGGGATGGACTGAAGTCCAGGCTCCCTGCCATGGTCCAGCCAGAGGGGACCTAGGCTGGGTTCTGGACCCAGATAGGAATGGGTTAGGTGTGAGGTGCATTTTGGAGGCGGAACAGAAAGGACCAGGTGGGGGATCAAGTGAGGATAAAGAGAAAGGATGAATTAGGTTTTGTTGCATGAGCAGCCAGTGGGTGGCTGTGTCCTTCAGGGATACAGGGAAGCCCAGGGGCCAGAAGTGGTGCTTTGGACGTCTTTTGTCTGGGGCGCCTTTTAGACATCCAAGTAGAAGTGTTGAGTGCTGGGCGCAGTAGCTCACGCCTGTAATCCCAGCACTTTGGGAGGCCGAGTCGGGCGGATCACAAGGTCAGGAGATCGAGACCATCCTGGCCAACATGGTGAAACCCCGTCTCTACTAATATACAAAAAAAATTAGCCAGGCGTAGTGATGCACGCCTGTAGTCCCAGCTACTCAGGAGGCTGAGGCGGGGGAATCGCTTGAACTCGGGAGGTGGAGATTGCAGTGAGCCGAGATCGTTCCACTGCTCTCCAGCCTGGCGACAGGGCGAGACTCTGTCTCAGTGGTAAAAAATAAAGAAGTGTTGAGTAACCAGTGAGCTGACAAGCCCAGCACGTGGAAGGCTCGGGTAGGATACATGGGCTTGGGGGAGTGGACCGCGTTCTATGATGACAGAGCTGGCTGGCGGTGAGGCGAGGGACAAAAGAACCACTTCCCTGTTGGACCTTGAAGGCTGCATTAGAGCATGAAGAATCTTCCGGAAGAGGACACAGAGTGTTAAAGTAGAGGGGAGTGTGTGTTTCCAGGGCGAGTGAGGAGGCTGGAAGCTTCAGGGCCAGGTCGTGGAGGGTACATCCCTTGTGTGAACAATGTGGACTTCTTCCTGATTGCAGCAGGAATTCTGTCCATGGTCATTAAACAGGGTAGTGAAATGATCAGATTTAGCCTCTCACATGATTATTCTGGTAGCAGAGGACTGATGGTGTAAGGATCCCAGCAAGAAACACTCAGGACCCTCAGGGACTCACTCTGCATACAGGGTCCCTATTGTGCCGACTGTGGAGCCGCCTGGCTCACCTGCCCAGGGATTCTGGCCACTTAGGGGAAAGGCCGGTGAGGGACCCGGCAGAGCATGATGGTCTGGGTGCTGGATTCTGTCCTGCTGAGGGTCTGAAGATGCTTATTCACACAGGGCCAGTTGTTAAAAATGTAAGCACTCACACAGTTACGCTCTTCTCTCAGTGGTGCCTGCCTTTCTTTTTTTGTTTAATTGCTCCCTGCAGCAGCATATTCCATGGTAGATTCCATGACAGGGCTATTCTCACTCTTGATTTCAGTAGTTTTGATGTTGTGTCTGTTGCCATAGCACCTGGAGCTAAGCCTTATCATGCCTTATCAAATAATTGCACATCTGGTGATCACTTAGGCTTCTAGAAACGTGAGGCAGGGAGGACCCTCAAGGGGCTCTGGTCAGAACTCTTGCTGCTGAGAGGCTTCACTGCATTCCCCCGGACTCACCAACAGCCTCATTACACTTGATACATCTGTGTGTGCACCAGTGCATTCAGCGCCTCCATCCTCACTACCCAGCCCCTTGTGAGGCTGGCCAGGCCACAGCTTGCCCTGTTCTGCACCATTCTAGGGCTGAAGAATTTCCCCAAAATATGTCACTAGACAGTGACAAACAGGCCCTTAGTCCAGTGCCTTTGGCGGGGGCCGGCTGGAGCAGCATGGCCATGTTCAGATGCCTGTCCCACCACTTGTCAGCTGTGTGGCCTCCCCCCCTTCTCCTCCCCGAGGGTAACAGGATCCTCCTGAAAAGTTGTTAGGAGGATTAAATGATTTCATAAATAAAATGTTGCATCCATAAGCACTCAATATACGGTAGCTGTTGTTGTTGTTCATCCCACTGTATCTAATTTCTCTACTCTTAAATTTTACAGCTTTACTCAGTAGCCTATAAAATATTCTACATTTATGGCTCCCATAAATTTCCTCGTTGCTCTGCTGAGGCCATTTCTAGTGCCTGTGTGGTCAGTGTTATTGGAGGGCAACTGATAAACCAGCCATGCTCCCCACTTCCTCTCTAGGGGCTTGGCCTCCTCGGCTGTCTGCAGACCTTTGCCTCTTGCATTATATCCAGTCCAGCTCTCACGTCTTCCCTGGTGAGCTGGTGTCCAGAAATCTGCTCTGTCACCTTCTGTGTGAGGAGCATCCTCTCCAGTTTGTCTCACTGCCTTAGCTCCCACGGTGCAGAGTTTCCTGGAAGCATGCTTGGAGGGTAGCAGGCCCAGGAGGCACAGTTGTGACTGGAGCCATGGCAGAGCAGCAACTGATACTGGTCACTACGAGTGCCAGCCTCCTTATAAGCACTCCTTTTATAGATAGGGAAGCTGATGCTGAGAGAGGTGAGGTCACTCACCCAAGGTCACTTTAGTAAGTAGCCATGGTGGACTGCTCAGATGGGCCTAGAGCCAGTCTCCTGACCACTAGGTCATGTGGGGACACCAGGTGGCATGAATCTCTGAATCTCATTTTTCTCTGTGCTTGGGGAGGTGGTAACATAGGTCAGTCCTTGGCGATGGTTAGTTCCCTGCCCAGGGCCTGTCAGCCTTAACGTTCTTCTGATCCTGTTTATGAAATGCAGGTAATATATTGACATTGCAGAAGCTGAGAGAACATAATTGAAAGTTTTGTAGATGGCAATAAAATGGGAAGATTTTTCAGGCTGGTTTTCTTGTTGGTCTGTTGAGGAGCTAAAAGTTACAGCAGGCGGTCAGCAGAGGGCCCCAGAGCCTCAGAAGTAAACCTAGATTTGGGCACATGCCTGAGTATTGGCAAATTTCTGTAGGCGGGGCCCTTTGGCTCCACAGTGGGGCGACAGGCATTGGAGTGCACGTCTCTGAGCTGGGAGGAAACCCCAGTACCACCAAGACGAAGAGAGGTGTGTAGGAGAAGGTAGAATACCAAGAACAGTCCCAAAATCTGGTCACCCACTGGTAAGATCACTGGTCCTGCTCCAGTTAAGAGTATGGGTGTGTGATAACAGGGCTGGGGCTTTGTATGTAAACCAGGAACCCAGAAGAGAGCAAAGAGCTGTTTTTCTAGCTCCGTTACTTTGAAATATCCCCCTTCCCCTGATTTCTACTGGATTCTGATGTAGTTACTCTAATGGCCTCTGCATAGACAACCTTTCCCCTTGGGCAGACTCTGATTCCTGGGATTTCCTGAGCAATACTCCCAGGACTTTGCACAGGAAGTGGAGAATGAGGTCAGGCCAGGACTGGAAGGGTATTCACCTGCTCTCATAGCAATTGAATGGCAATTCCAGACCTGTTCTTAGTCACTTCTTTCCAATCTGAGGATGCTAACATAAATGTGAAAGACAGACAAATGGTTAAGCACAAAGTGCTTAGGATGGTCCCTTTGTAAGGGTTTGCTATTATTAATAATCTACCAAAAGCCGTATATGTGGCCTTTCAATACAGCCTGGATCTTTTATTTCATTCTTTTTTTCTTCGAGATTTCCTTTTTTTTTTTTTCCCCTTTATAGAGGAAAGCCTGAGAAAATGCCAAGAAAACCAAAATAATATGGTTCTGTGATTAGCAGTCCAGTTTTACGATAGAGATAATTTACCCAGTGCTTGCCTTTAGTGAATGCAGGTGGCATTGCCCAGACCACCCATACAGTAGAGCACATAAGGTCCAGAAGCAAAGACAGCAGCAGATGGCAACTCCTTGGCTGCTGTCACAGAAGCACGTGCTGAGCAGTCTCTAAGTCACGTGTGTTTGCTCTAAAATTAACACCTGGACAATGTAGAATTAATGCCATTAGAAAATGAAATCACTTCTGTTTTCCACACTATGTAAACCATACATCAGAGTGCCCTAAAAACATGGTCTGTAGTGGTATTTCTCTTAGGTCAGGCCACTAGTTAGGTCTCTTATGAGGTTCATTTCATGTGGTTGGTGGGTTTTGGTTTGGTTTTTAAGGAGCAATAACCCTTCCCTATGGGAAATAAGGGGCCTTGGATGAGGTTATGTCCAGTGTTCACTGGTCCCATTTTGAAGTGCCCCAGCTGGACGCACACCTGTGACCCAGGGCCAGCCTTGAATCTAGCCTGGAACAATGACCAGAGAGGAAGTGCTTGGAACCTGAGGCCAGTGGCTTTTCTGTGTCGAGGCTCAGGTTGCACTGTGTGTTTGTGAGTCTTCTTTCTCTTCCAGTTGTTAGGCCTGAAATGCCATTATTCCTTAAGAATAGGGACATAGGGGGCCAGCCTTTTTAGCTGGAAGCCATTCCTCCCAATTGTGTGTATATTCCCCTCTGGTGCCCTCTCTCATGTCCAGGTGTCTTGTGTGTGCCAGAAGCCCCATGAGAGCTGTGGTGGTCACACAGCCAGGCAGACAGGATGGACAGGAGACTGTGAGGAAGCAGAGGCCAGTGGCTTGACCTGAGTACTCAATGCAGGTGCAACTCAGGGGGGTTCCCCAGCGGCTGTTCTCACAAATGGGGCTTGACTTGGTTCAGAATCATACTTTTTGCACCTGCCGTCAGCACTTTTAAGGTCAGCTTTGTTTTGTGTTAAAAGTTTGCATAAAATTATAAGGTGTATAGCTGGGGAGAAAGAAATTTCTTTGGCATGGAAAGAACTTGAGGCTGGGCACGGTGGTTCACACCTGTAATCTCAACACTTTGGGAGGCCAAGGCGGTCCAATCACTTGAGGCCAGGAGTTCAAGATCAGCCTAACCAACATGGCAAAACCCTATCTCTCCTACATATACAAAAAAAATTAGCCAGGCATGGTGGCACACGTGGCCTGTAGTTCCAGCTACTTGGAAGGCTGAGGCATGAGAATCGCTTGAACCCAGGAGACAAAGGTTACAGTGAGCCGAAATCACATTGCACTCTAGCCTGGGCAACAGAGCTAGACTCTGTCTCAAAAAAAAGAAAAAAGGTGGCTGGGGGCGGTGGCTCATGCCTGTAATCCCAGCACTTTGGGAGACCGTGGCGGGTGGATCTCGAGGTCAGGAGATCGAGACCATTCTGGCTAACATGGTGAAACCCCGTCTCTACTAAAAATACAAAAAATAAGCCAGGCGTGGTGGTGGGCACCCGTAGCCCCAGCTACTTGGGAGGCTGAGAGGCAGGAGAATGGCGTGAACCTGGAAGACGGAGCTTGCAGTGAGCCGAGATCACGCCGCTGCACTCCAGCCTGGGCAACAGAGTGAGACTCCGTCTCAAAAAAAAAAAAAAGAAAGAAAAAAGAAGAAGAGGGCCAGGTGCAGTAGCTCAGGCCTGTAATCCCAGCACTTTGGGAGGCCAAGGCGGGCAGCTCCCCTGGGGTCAGGAGTTCGAGACCAGCCTGAACAACATGGAGAAACCCCGTCTCTACTAAAAATACACAATTAGCCAGATGTGGCGCGTGCCTGTAATCCCAGCACTTGGGAGGCTGAGGTAGGAGAATCGCTTGAACCCAGGAGGTGGAAGGTTTCAGTGAGCTGAGATCACGCCATTGCACTATAGCCTGGACAACAAGAGTAAAACTCCACCTCAAAAAAAAAAAAAAAAGAATTTGAGTAGAGTTAGCGCTACAGGCTTCATGACCGTGCTCCTTTGTTTGTTTGTTTGTTTGTGTTGAGAGGGTCTTGCTCTGTCACCTAGGCTGGAGCGCTGTGCTGTGATAGGATCATAGCTCACTGCAGCCTGACCTCCTGGCCTCAAGCAATCCCCCTGCCTCAGCCTCCTGAGTAGCTGGGACTCTTAAGTGGGCACACTACACCCAGTTAACTTTTTTAAATTTATTTTTTGTAGAGAGTGTCTTGCTTTGTTGTCCAGGCTTGTCTCAAACTCCTGGCCTCAAGTGATCTTCCTGCCTCAGCCTTCCAAAGTTCTGGGATTACGGGTATGGGCCACTATACCCTGCCAAACTCACACTTCCCCTGTCCCCTGGGATATGGCCCAGGAAAGCTTGCCCCTCTGGGGCCTCTAATTCTTGTGTGTGCAGAACCTAGCATGTGTGCAGAAGGATAAGAATTGAATAAGGTGATATCTGTGAAGCACCTAGCACAGTAAATAGCATACAACAGACTGTTAGTAGTTAGTACCTTATTTGAATGTTCCAGAATCACTACTTTTTTCCCTGCCATTGTTAAAAAATTCACCTTTTAAATTGTGGGAGCTCTGCTGTAGTTACATATGAAGCTGTTTTTTCAGCAGTTTCACCAGTAGCCATTCTGTACCCACATTTACTTTATTTGTTTATTTTATTATTTTTATTTATTTTTTATTTTTTTGAAATAGAGTCTCACTCTGTTGCCCAGGCTGGAGTGCAGTGGCACGATCTCAACTCAGCTTTAAAGACCCCTGCTTTCCACAACTATAAATGAGTGAGCATCACCTCTTTTTGAACTAGTCTCCCCAAGAATTCCCAGCTGGCTTTTTTCATTTGTTTTTTTTTGTTTCGTTTGGAGATAGAGTCTCTGTTGCCCAGGCCGGAGTGCAGAGATGCGATCATAGCTCACTGCAGCCTCAACCTCCTGGGCTCAAGTGATCCTCCCACCTTGACCTCCCGAGTAGCTAGGACTACAGGTGTGTGCCACCACATCTGGACTTACTTTCTGTCTTTTTTTTTTTTTTTTTTTTTTTTTTTTTTTTTTTTTTAAGAGACAGAGGGCTAAGTGCAGTGGCTCACTCTTGTAATCCTAGCACTTTGGGAGGCTGAGGCGGGTGGATCACGAGGTCAGGAGTTCGAGACTAGCATGGCCAACATGGTGAAATTCCATCTCTACTAAAAATTCGAAAATTAGGCACAGTGGCTTATGCCTGTAATCCCAATGCTTTGGGAGGCAGAGGTGGGCGGATCATGATGCCAGGAGTTCGAGACCAGCCTGACCAACATGGTGAAGCCCCATCTCTACTAAAAATATAAAAATTAGCTGGGCATGGTGGCGGGCACCTGTAATCTCAGCTACTCGGGAGGCTGAGGCAGGAGAATCGTTTGAACCCGGGAGGTGGAGGTTGCAGTGAGCTGAGATCATACCATTGCACTCCAGCCTAGGTGACAAGGCAAGACTCCATCGTAAAAAAATAATAATAATTAAAAATTAGCCGGGCATGGTGGCGCATGCCTGTAATCTCGGCTACTCAGAGGCTGAGGCAGGAGAATCGCTTGAGCCCAAGAGGCAGATGTTACAGTGAGCGGAGATCGTGCCAGTGCACACCAGCCTGGGCGACAGAGCAAGACTCCATCTCAAAAAGAGAGAGAGAGAGATGGAGGTCTCCCTGTCTTTCCGAGACTTGTCTCAAACTCCTCAGGTGATCCTCCTGCCTCAGCCTCCCAAAGTGCTGGAATTACAGATGTGCACCACTGCACCCAGCTAATTTTTTTATTTTTTGTAGAGACAAGGTCATGCTGTGTTGCTCAGGCTTAATATTTTTCTTATTTTCTGTGATGACATGGGATGTTTTATTCTCCAAATCTAGCCAAATGGAGAAATTCCTTGCAGACCCTCACTCTGGGCTGTGGCCTTGGTCTCCTGCACTTGATCCTGCAACTTGCTGTCTTCCCTGCAGACTGCCCTACGTGACAGGCCAGCTTTGCTGTTCTTCACATCACCCCCAGTTGGAACCTGCAGTGGTGGGCTTCTAGAGTCTTTGTCACTCTTGTTAGTCTGGCCCCTTCTTCCCTTCTCACAAACTAAGCCAGTCCCCCACCTGCCTGCCTGTTCTTGCAGATCCTTTTGCCCATCCTCCTACCTGCTCTTCACCTCTTGGCCTGTACTGCTGTCTCCACAAAGCCATCTCCAGCCCACTCCACTTTGTCGAGCCTGTTCTTGAACAGCAGCTGCACTGACAGGAACCACGCTAATTACCGTAAGCAGGCAGGGTAGATAAGTGGGCAGGCAGAGGCCATGGTCTACACCCTGTGGCTTCATAGAAGAATCTCAGTAACCACTGACTTCCCCCACTTGGGATGGTGCTGGTGACCAGTGCAATACTGCCCACAGGTGGGGTGTTTGGTGTTGTAGAGGACACATTGGTCTCAGGAGGTCCAGAGAGTGGTGGGAATGCCCACACCTTGCACCTATGCCCCCGTCTCACCCTGAGTCAGTGGAAAGATGGATACATCCTGCCCCTGCCCCGTGTCTCTTGTTAAGACACAATACACCTATAAACCACGGATCCTGAGCTGTAACCCAGGACATCTCAGCACTTTTTTGTACATTTTCCAATTTCAAGACATCCCCTTTGGTCAAATGATAGAACCCAGTAGGGCTCCTCAGCACTGTCCTGGGAGTGTGCTGCCTGTGTCCCAGAGAGCCCCGGCTCCTTGCCTCCCAGTGCTCTACAGCATCCTGTCTCGAGTCCTTCCTCACATCTATCCTCCACCTTGCGCTGCTCACCAGGAAGCCACAGCAGCCTCCTCACTGGCCTTCTTTCTTCCAGACTCATGCTCCATACCAGCACCAGTGTGCTTATGTGATCACTTAAGTATTTATGTGATGAATGTTTATCGTTGGATACCAGCAAGAGAATGTATGTGAGTGGATAAAAATGTAATTCAACATGTGTTTTATGAATTCTGGAAACCTCTTTTTTTCCCCAGAACATCAATTCAGAGTCCAGCTCCTGTTGAAATTCATCAGTGGGTTAAACTCCGAATTGTCTTGATGCTACAAGCACTACATCATGTGTGTGTAGTTTCATTCTAAAGTCTGGTTGCTTCACTTGTTATTAAATTTAACAAACATAACTCTCCAACTTGGCGTTTTTGTAGAATGGGATCCTTTTATATAAACATTAGTAAAGACCAAAGTAACTGATATAACTACAAGATTATCATTCCTCCAAAGTAAACATGTATTTAAGGGCAGCTGCTTCCAGGAAGCCATGTGCTCTTCTGGATAGAAAATAAATTGGTGCCATTCTTGGTTTTCTGGGACTTAGTCCCAGTCTCTACAGCCTGCTTTCCATCTGTCCCCCAGAATCAGGACTTAACGTCTCCAACACGTATGAAGAAGATCAGAGGGCACAGCGTGTGTACGAAGGGACAGGAACTTCTCTGATCCACTGCCATCTACTGCTTGATAGTCATCAATGGCCACTGTCTTGGTCAGCTCAGCTGCCATAGTAAAATACCAGACTAGGGGCTTACATATGCTGTCAGTTTTCCTACAGTTTTGGAGCTACAAGTCTGAAATGAAGTTGTCAGCAGGTTTCATTTCTTGTGAGGCCCCTGTCCTTGGCTTGCAGTGGGCTGTCTTCGTGCTGTGTCTTCACATGGTCTTTTCTGTGCGCTCCTCTGGTGTCTCTCTGTCCTTCTTATAAGGCTATCAGTTAGATTGGAATAGCACCCACCCTATCGGCCTCATTTAATATAATCACCTCTTTAAAGGCCCTGTCTCCAAATACAGTCATTGTCCAAGGTGTCAGAGTTGAGGGCTTCACATATGCATTTGAGGGAGACACAGTTCAGTTCATAACAGCCACAGATAAACGGTGTGTCTTTTTAGCACGTGTAATTCAGTTGGGAAAACAATAGAAAGCACGAGCAGTTACAACTGGGGTAGAGTTGAGCCAAAGACAAGTCTATTCAAGCATGAGCAGCTGCGTCCCCACTGTGTTCATCAGGATTTCCAGCCTTCACATGGGCACATGGAGCAGTTGCTGAGCCTGAGTAGAGCGCAGCTTAGGGAGGCTGGCAAAAGGCATGTTGCCTCTGGTGAGGTTTTATCCTGTTGTCCATCTGTGTTATTTAGAGCAGTTTCTGTAGAGAAAAAATAATAAAAACAATATTAGCAAACACCAGAGCAGGCTGCCACTCCGGCAGCTCTCCCAGAACCAAGTAGTTCCCAGAAATCACTCTAGGCCTCCTAGGGAAAGGAGAGGCCTGGTGGTTCCTCCTGGGCAGACCTTGAGTCCTGCCTTCCTAGGATGGACCCTCGCCCCCAAAAAAGGCTACAGACGGCTTCCTTATGTGTCCACCACGACAAGTTCCTCCCGGGTAGGCCACATAACTGGAACTGAGAATTTGGGCTATGGATTAAGGCTGAAAACACCACTCAAAAAAAAAAAGAGAGGGAAGTCACATTTCAACATACTGTGTTACAAGACCCAGTTACACCACCTCAGTTGTACTTTTGCTTCCAAAGGTCACCTTAGGTTGTCGGACATGAAGAAACTAATGAACCAGTGGGGGTGGAAATTAAACATGCTTTGGGGTCAGAATTTAATTTCTTGCTCGTAAATATTTCTGTGAAATGATGGAATCTCCTAAGGTTTGTTTCATACATGATTAACTGTACCAAAAATTTAAATCCAAGAATAAGCAAAAAGAGGAAATAAAAGACGGTCTGTATTTTACCCGACCATCAGTTCAGCACTCTCCTCTGGTTCTGGGTATCCCCTTTTGTCAGCCCCTCCATGCACTTTGGAGGAGCCCACTTCCACGTGGCTGGGTCCTCTGCAGTCAGGCAGCAGCACTGTGGTCAGGCATGTGTCATCTCAGGGGAGCAGTGCATGTGCAGGAAATGGATCCTGAAAATCTCACATCCAGGTTGTTTATGAAAGTGATTTCCAGACTGGGCACTGTAGCTCACGCCTGTAGTTCCAGCACTTTGGGAGGTCAAGGCAAGTGGATCACTTGAGGTCAGGAGTTTGAGACCAGCCTGGCCAACATGGTGAAACCCCGTCTCTGTAAAAATAAATACATAAATAGCTGGGCATGGTGGTGCGTGCCTGTAATCCCAGCTTATCGGGAAGCTGAGACAGGAGAATCACTTGAACCTGGGAGGCGGAGGTTGCAGTGAGCCGAGAGATCATGCCAGTGCACTCTGGCGTGGATGGCAGAGCGAAGACTGCATCTCAAAAAAAAAAAAAAAATTCCCAAACGCACCATCCACAATCTCACTTTCTTTTTTTTTGAGATGGAGTCTTGCCCAGGCTGGAGTGCAGTGATGCGATCTCAGCTCACTGTAATCTCCACCTCCCAGGTTCTAGCAATTCTCCTGCCTCCGCCTCCCAAGTAGCTGGGATCACAAGTGCACACCACCATGTCGGGCTAATTTTTGTATTTTTAGTAGATGGGGTTTTGCCATGTTGGCCAGACTGGTCTCCAAACTCCTGACCTCAAGTGATCCGCCCACCTTCGCCTTCCAAAGTGCTGGGATTGCAGGCGTGAGCCACCGCGCCTGGCCAGCAGTCTCAGTTTCAACAATGGTATCTGGCAGGTTTGATACAAAGTTTAGGTCTTGATTTACAAGCATGGACAGACCCCTCACCTCACTCTCTAGCATCTTTGGTCTCTTACTGCTAAATCTGTCAATAATCTTCACTTGAGGCAAGATGGAGTGATGATTTCATAAGCGTTGAGTAAACTCTGCCAGTCTTTTCAGCTGCACTGAAAAGAGTGGATAATGAGTGTGTCAGCCTCCCTGTGCATGCCAGTGGCAAAGATTGGTCTTCTAAAGATCTCGTCATTTCTTTTCTAAATAGAGGTGTCAAAGGATCGGCAAAACCAAGACCTGGATCAAGAGGTCAGAGCTTCTCAATTTTACTATGTGTCGGAATCACTTAGAGATCTTGTCAGATGCAACTGTGGTTAGTAGGTATAGCCGGAGCCCGACCGCCCATCTTCCTCTCAGGCTGGCAGGTGGAGACAGTCCTGCCTATCCTGCATAGCAAGGGACTGGGTATGATAGTTTCCCCCAAGGGGACCATCTGTAGCCAGCTGCCTGTGTTGAAATACTCTCTAATGCTCTTTATAGTATTAGGTTCACAGAACTAAAAATCACTTATGCTACTGCTTGTATTCCTGGGGGAGAAGACTAGATTTCAGCTGGATAAGAGCCCTGTGGGGATGAGTGAGGGTATGAGAGTAGTAGCATCTGGAGGCATCGGATGGATAGTATGCTAACGAGATAGTGTTTTACTATTTCCCATAGTAAAGATATGGGGACGATATACCATGACTAGAATACCCGAACCTTGTGAACCAGGAGAATGAAGGGCATGAAGCCCTGGAAGGGCAACAGCAGGCCCCGGCTACTTCCTAACAGCGTTCTTTCTCAGAACTGGGATCTCTGGTCCTGCTTCTGAGCCCTCCACCCTGGGTGTCTCCCACCTACATTTTTTATTCTTCTGTGTCGAGTTGACCCTTTTTTCCTCCCTCCTGTGACCCTCATACTCAATTCATATCTCCTGTCCCCAAGAGAGGCTTCCCTTTTTGTCACATTTCACTAGCAAGGAGGGAAAGATTAAAAGCCCGCTTGGCCGGGCGCGGTGACTCACACCTGTAATCACAGCACTTTGGGAGCCAAGGCGGGCAGATCACGAGGTCAGGAGATCGAGACCATCCTGGCTAACAGGGTGAAACCCCGTCTCTACTAAAAATACAAAAAAGTAGCCAGGTATGGTGGTGGGCGCCTGTAGTCCCAGTTACTCAGGAAGCCGAGGCAGGAGAATGGCGTGAACCTGGGAGGCAGAGCTTGCAGTGAGCTGAGATCACACCACTGCACTCCAGCCTGGGCCAACAGAGCGAGACTCTGTCTCAAAAAAAAACAAAAAAGAAAGGAAAAAAAAGTCCGCTTTGCTATTTACTCTGAAAAGGAATTTGATTTTTATGAGAATGTGAAAAACTACCGGGGCAGCCGCTTTTCTATGCCTGTTATATAAACAGTACTTTGCAAGATGTCCTGTCTGATGTCCACAAAGGGGTGTTATCAACCCCAAGTTCAGACAGTTTTGTATTCTTCTATCCCTGGATACATGAATTCCTGCCATCTTTACACGGCACCCTAAAATACCAATGCGAAGTTACCTGCTCAACTAGAAGCTGCACTGTACCCTGGAACCAGCACTTCTGCTGAATGACTCTGGATGAAGCCTCGACTTCCTCCTTCCCACCACATGCCCAGACCCCAGTGGCTCCTTTCCTGACCTGGTCCAGCCACTTTAAGTCCAGCTGTTGTCAACCTGGGCATGAGGAGGAGTGTCAAGATGGCCTTTGTCCTACCTGGAAGGAAGCTTCCTGGAATCTGCAGCCTCTCTTCCAGGGCATGCTGACAGCGGAGTTCCAGCAGGCAAGAGCTGGTTTTGCTGGCTGTTCCTGCCAGGCCAGGATTCCCAGTAAAACCCTGGGAAGCCCGGGGGTAGCCCAAGTAGTGAGCAAAGACAAGGTCAGCCTGGCTTGTTTCTGCCCAAGTGATAGCAGTGTTTCTATTTGACAGTTTGAAATGATGTGTTATTAGATCTTCCTACGCATGGCCCTGCTCCTGCAGGTTGGAGAAGGCTGGGGTTCCCCTGGTTCCCGGGCATTGTTCCTCATCAGCAGAGTCACCTCCAGGGTAACTAGAGATGGGGCCGGTTTTCAGTTCCTGGCAGTGATCCCCGGGACTTCTATTGTGAGAATGAGCCTTTGGATGCCTTTTTAAAGAAACTTTCATTCTGAATGAATTCTAAATTAATGGCTTTTAAACTTTTTGCTTGTAACCTATAGGAAGAAATATAAATTACCATAAGCCTCATCCAAACATAAATAAATGTAGGTATAACAGAAACAGTAGTTTTATAAAACAAATACTTGACACGTGGAGTGTGCCCTAGTATTTTCTGTTTTAGCTTTCTTTAAAAACCACTAGTCATAATCTCCTGAAATGACTTTACAACCCATCAAAGGGCCACAGTTTATAGTTTAAAAGTCATGGCTGGCCAGGCACAGTGCCTTACAGCTGTAATCCCAGGATATAGGAGGCTGAGGTGGGTGCATCCTTTGAGCCCAGGAGTTTGACACCAGGCTGGGCAACATATCAAGACCTGGTCTCTACAAAACATTAGCCAGATATGGTGGCATGCGCCTGTGATCACAGCTACTATAGGCACTGAGGTGGCGGGATCACTTGAGTCCAGGCTTAAGCCCAGTGAGCTATGATGGCACCACTGACTGCACCCCAGCCTGGTGACAGAATAAGACCCTGTCTCAAAAAAAAAAAAAAAAAAGTAAGTCATTGCTATAGTAACTTCGGTTCCACAACCTGTATTGTATGGAGCATCTACAGGGAGCAAATCCTTTGGAAGGAGCTTAGTCACAGCCGCCTCTCCTGCGCTTTCCAGGCTTTGCGAAGCTTGGCAGGAAGGCGAGAGTGGCCCCACCTTCAGAGGCGCAGCTCAGAGGGCTTGAGAGCTCCCCGTGAAAGGGATCCCTGCAGGTGGACTTCTTTGGGAATCAACCTCATGCAAAGCCATTGCAGAGGCTCTTCTTCAGTATTTGTTTACTCTGGGCACAGGCCAAAGCCCTTATCATCACCTCCCAGGCCCCAGGCAGCCTGTAAACCCAACCCTCCTCTCCTCCTTACAGCTCTGCCCACCCTGCTCCTCCCTGTTCCCTGTGCCTGGAATTCTCAACTTTAAGTCTTCATTTACCTGCACCTTCACAAAGAGGCCTTCCCTGAGCACCAGTTTATAGTTGTGAACTATTTTCCCCTCTCCACCCCAGTGAATTCTTCCTTCCTGTATTTTTTTTCTCCTCAGCACTTACAATCATGTCTTACTATATATTTCACTTAACATGTGTCCTCACCGCAGAGCAGGACCCATAGTCCTTAGTAGGAGCTCACATATTGGTCTTGGAATTTTTATATGAATGTCCACATCCTGCCATTGCCTGGGTGTTGCTGATGCAGTGTCAGTGATCTTGTTAAACAGCCGTTTGAGAGAAACAGTCACCTGTATTTGAATAATATAAGGGAATTGGTAGTTTTGTTTGTAGTTACTATGATAAAGATAAAATTGAACTTTGATTTATTCCAGAAAGACTTTACCCTCCCACTCTGTCCTCGAAGCCCTGATCCCCATAGTGTAGTAAAAAGCCAGCAGCTATGTGTGGTCTCTCCCAGAGCAGTCAAGCTGATGTCTCGGTGCCTTGTAACTTTCCATCCCTAGGGGGCAGCATTAGCACAGAAACCACATATAAAGCTTCACCTATTCCAATTTGTCACCTAATCCTGGTGGCTCAAGGAAACAACTTTTCTAATCCACAGAAACAAGACTTCAAGATTTCTTTTTTCAAAGCCTGCTTCTGTACATAGAAATGGTAGATGAGGTGTATATGAAAACCAAAAAAAATTTAAGAACAACGTGAAATCTTCCCCAAAGAAGCCATTTCCTCAGGACTAGGGGGTGAGGTGGGGGAGGCTTTGTAATGTTTCCCAGAGCTCTCACTTGGCCACTCCCAGATTTGAATTAATTCATGTTAGAATTTTGTGTGTCTTGGCCAGATGCGGTGGCTCACTCCTGTAATCCCAGCACTTTGGGAGGCCAAGGCGGCCAGATCACCTGAGGTCAGGAGTTCAAGACCAGCCTGGCCAACGTGGTGAAACCCTGTCTCTACTAAAAAATAGAAAAATTAACCAGGTGTGTTGGCGGTCGCTTGTAATCCCAGCTACTCGGGAGGCTGTGGCAGGAATAATTGTTTGAACCTGGGAGGCGGAGGTTGCAGTGAGCCAAGAACGTGCCATTGCACTCCAGCATGGGCAACAAGAGCGAAACTTTATCTAAAAAAAAAAAAAAAAGAATTTTGTGTCCTTTAAGAACTGGACCCAGGCCGGGCGCGGTGGCTCAAGCCTGTAATCCCAGCACTTTGGGAGGCCGAGGCGGGTGGATCACAAGGTCAGGAGATCGAGACTATCCTGGCTAACATGGTGAAACCCCGTCTCTACTAAAAATACAAAAAACTAGCCGGGCGTGGTAGCGGGCGCCTGTAGTCCCAGCTACTTGGGAGGCTGAGGCGGGAGAATGGCGTGAACCCGGGGGGCGGAGCTTGCAGTGAGCCGAGATCGCGCCACTGCACTCCAGCCTGGGAGACACAGTGAGACTCCGTCTCAAAAAAAAAAAAAAAAAAAAAAAAAAAGAACTGGACCCAGGCAGTTTGGACTATCTTATTGCTGAGAGTGCACAGGAGAATGCTGGCCAGTGAGGGAAGCCTGCAGCCTACCCTTGGGCAGCAACTGGCCTTCCACAGCCCCTGGGGGTGTCGGGGAGAGCCAGGCTGGGACACAGACAGACAGACTGTGCATTTTCAGTCCTGACCCCTCTAAACCGGAAGTTCTCTTGGGCACACATTTTCAGGGTTTTCTTTTTGTGAGCTCCTTTTATCCTGATTGACAGCTTCCACGTCTTGAAACTATAGGAGAAAATCAAGACAGAACATCCTAATTGAAATATATGCAGTACTTTACACCATCTGCAAGCATTTGGTCATTAGCCGTTTGGTGATAACTGCTCTTTATAGTTTAACGCATTAAATTGGGGAAAGACATTAGGGAGCAAAGAAAGGAACGACAGTAACTCATATCTTTAGGGCTCAAGCTGTAATGAATTAACCTGAAAGGGTCGTATATATTAATAATTTCATTTTCTCATAAACTACTTGGAATAATTATAAATAAGACCCAATAGGGAGGAAATAATGTTCTTTCAGGGAGGATGTGGATATGCTTTTTCTTGCCCATGTAAAGTACAAAAAAGTCCCAGTAGTGGGGTGGGATACATTTATAACTCTACATGGAGAAGATGTGCTTTGTCTTGCCAGCCTCCACCTGAGACATTCAGCACCTTGTGTCGCTCAAATCTAGTGCTAGGCCCTAGAAATCCGAAGATACCTGAGACGTACCGTGGTTGATTACGAGCCTCTCCAGGTCAGGAATTCTCCTGGCTTCATCTCCATCACATCCCCATGTGGCACAGAATAGGCACTCAAGTGAACTTGTTTTTTGTTTTGGGGTTTTTGTTTTGTTTTGAGGCGGACTCCCACTCTGTTGCCCAGGCTGGAGTGCAGTGGCAGGATCTCGACTCACTGCACCCTCTGCCTTCTGGGTTCAAGCGATTCTTCTGCCTCAGCCTCCTGAGTAGCTGGGACTACAGGCGTGCGCCACCACACCCAGCTAATTTTTGTATTTTTAGTAAAGACGGGGTTTCACTCTGTTGGCCAGGCTGGTCTCGATCTCCTGACCTTGTGACCTGCCCTCCTCAGCTTCCCAAAGTGCTGGGATTACAGGCTTGAGCTACTGTGTCCAGCCTCAAGTGAACTTTTTTTTTTTTTTTTTTTTTTTTTTGTGACGGAGTCTCGCTCTGTCACCCAGGCTGGAGTGCAGTGGCGCGATCTCAGCTCACTGCAAGCTCTGCCTCCCAGGTTCACGCCATTCTCCTGCCTCAGCCTCCCAAGTAGCTGGCACTACAGGCGCCCACCACCATGCCTGGCTAATTTTTTTTTTTTTGTATTTTTAGTAGAGACGGGGTTTCACTGTATTAGCCAGGATGATCTCGATCTCCTGACCTCGTGATCCACCCACCTCGGCCTCCCAAAGTGCTGGTATTACAGGCGTGAGCCACCACGCCTGGCCAAGTGAACTTTTTTTTTAATGGATGAATTGAGCCCTCCATGCCAAGCCTGTCCATAGTGACCAGCAGGACATTATCTTTGCCACAAGGAGCGCCTGGCTTTTGGAAGAGATGTGACATACAAGACGCCATTAAAAGTGCAGTAACAATGCATAAGCCAAGGGCTCTGGGAGCCCAGTGAGCAAATGCCAGCTTTTCCCGGGTCATTTGGGTTTCCCAGAGCCACTGGTATTTGAAAGGAGAACTGGTGAGTAGGTGTTGCCAGAAGAGAAGGGACATTCTTAGGCCTCGTTTTGTGCCATTGAGGGCTTAGTGAGTGTGGGTGCTGACCCAGGGAGAACTGATTCTCTGAGCTCTCTCTCCTGTCCCAGCTCCGTCTACTGTCCTGCTTGCATTCCCTCTGCCTGGAACGCTTTTCTACCAGATAGACTTCAGGTTCAAGCAGAAGTGCCAGCTCCACACAGGCCTTCCCTGACAAACCAGTGTCAGATGGCACCCTCCCTGTTAACACTACCTGCCCCTTAGCTGGCTTTAGTTTCCTCTGAAGTACTCACCGTCTTCCTCAGAGTATAGAGTTATCTGTTTGTGAGTAGACTCTAAAAGGATAGGGGCTTCGTTTTATACCGATCCCACTCTGCAGCACTGATGGAAGGCTCTCAGTGGCACTGGTGGAAGGGGCAAAGGTGGGAACGTGAGACTGTCTTCATTCCTTTCAGTGCAGAAGCTGTCTCTGTTACCTGCATTGCTCTAAACAAAACTGACCCAGAGCAGTTTCAGTGATGGTGATAATCTCAAGCAATGCCATTAGCACATCTTAATGCCATGATCCTGGCTACCTTTGAGGAGGTAAGTGGCATGTATTTATAAGAAAGGGTCCAGGGGTTGGTTGAAGGAGTGACTATGGAACACTTTCATGGAGCCTGTCTCTGTTTAGGCAGTAATGGAAATCTAAAAATGGACTTCCTTTTGCTATGCCGCCAGACGTGCAACTGGCCAAAGGTGGCAGGAACAGCTACTTCCTCACACGTGTCCAGTCTGAGATCACCCTGTAATTAACAGGTTCTTATCATTACCAGTAAGAAAGGGTATCCTCAGGTCTGATTCCATCCCATCCTGCCTCTTACTTAGCATTCCCAGCTCTCCAGGAAGCCCAGGCAAGCAGGCATCCTGCACAGCTGCAGCTGCCTTTGATGCCCTGACGCTCACACCCAGCTTTGCTGATTGTTCCTCTCTGGTCTCCTCACACAAGATGCCATTGTAACCTCGGTTTGTCTCATGAGCCACATGCCCTTGGGTTCTCCAGTAAATAGTGACCTGCTCTTGCTAGCAAATACCATGTCAGCATGCAGTGGGACTAGAGTAGAAAGAGCAAGTAGATTTGGGATCAGACAGACTCATGTCCAAAGCTCTGTGACCTCGACCAAGTTAATTGGACCCTCTGAGCCTTCTTTTTCTCTTACCTTTTTTGTTTTTGTTTTTGTTTTTGTTTGAGCAGAGTCTGACTGCGTTGTCCAGGCTGGAGTGCAGTGGCACAATTCAGCTCACTGCAACCTCTGCCTCCCAGATTCGAACGATTCTCATGCCTCAGCCTCCCAAGTAGCTGGGATTATAGACATGCACTGCCACGCCTGGCTAATTTTTGTGTTTTTTGTAGAGACGGGATTTCACCATGTTGGCCAGGCTGGTCTCAAACTCCTGACCTCAAGTGATCCATCTGCCTCGGCCTCCCAAAGTGCTGGGATTACAAGTGTGAGCCACCACACCCGGCTGTATTTACTTTTTTAAAAGTGGGAATAATGCTCCAGTACTTCCCTGTAGAGTTGCTGTGAAGATTGAGATGTAAAGCACCCTGTGTGAAGATGTGTAAATTTTCAGTCCTAGCAGGTTTCATTTCTTTCTTTAACAAAAAATCTAGGCCTACAAGCTGGGTGCACACCTTTAAGTTCAGGCTACTGAGGAGACTGCCACGAGCTATGCTGGCACCACTGACTGGGCAATACAGTGAGACCCCATCCCTTCAATAAACAGCCCACAGGGACCAGGCACAGTGGTTCATGCCTGTAATCCCAGCACTTTGGGAGGCCAAGGTGGGCAGATCACTTGAGGCCAGGAATTCAAGACCAGTCTAGCCAATGTGGCGAAACCCTGTCTTTACTAAAAATATAAAAATTAGCTGAGCATGGTGGTGCATACCTGTAATTCCAGCTACTTGGGAGACTGAGGCATGAGAATCTTGAACCCTGGAGGCAGAAGTTGCAGTGAGTCAGAATCACACCACTGCACTCCAGCCTAGATGACAAACCGAGATGCTGTCTTCAAAAAAAAAAAAAAAAAACCTAAGCCTTCAGGAACATTGGGCTAGTACTGTGAAAAGCAGGAGTTTTAGACCTTTGTTAAAGATGTTCCCCAGGCCAGGCGTGGTGGCTCACATCTGTAATCCCAGCACTTTGGGAGGCTGAGTCTTGCAGATTGCTTGACTCCAGGAGTTTGAGACGAGCCTGGGCAACATGGCAAGACCCCATCTCTACAAAAAATTAGCCAGGCATGGTGGTGCACACCTGTGGTCCCAGCTACTTGGGAGGCTGAGGTGGGAGGATGACTTGAGCCAGGGAGGTCGTGACTGTAGTTAGCCAAGATTGTGCCACTGCACTCCAGCCTGGGTGACACAGTGAGACCCTGTCTCAATCAATCATTAAAATTAAAACAGTACCTCACGCCTGTAATCCCAGCACTTTGGGAGGCCGAGGTGGGTGAATCACGAGGTCAAGAGATTGAGACCATCCTGGCCAACATTGTGAAACCCCATCTCTACTAAAAATAGAAAAATTAGCTGGGTGTGGTGGCAGGCGCCTGTATTCCCAGCTACTTGGGAGACTGAGGCAGGAGAATCACTTGAACCCGGAAGGCAGAGGTTGCAGTGAACCAAGATTGCACCACTGCACTTCAGCCTGGCAATAAAGCGAGACTCCATCTCAAAAAAAAAAAAAAAACATTAAAACAGGGCGGGCTCTGTGGCAATACTTTGGGAGGCCATGGTGGGCAGATCGCTTGGGCCCAGAAATTTGAGACCAGCCTGGGAAACATAGCAATACCTGTCTGTACAAATAACAAAATTTAGCTGTAGTGCCACGTGATCGTAGTCCCCGCTACTCGGAAGGTAGAGGCAAGAGAATTGCCTCTAGAACCAGGAGGTCAAGGTTATAGCGAGCCGTAATAGCACCACTGCGCTCCAGCCTGGGCAACAGAGCAAGACCTTGTCTCTAAAAAATAATTAATTAATTAAAATATTAAGAATAATAGTAATAAAGTCCCTTTCTGAAACCGTATCAGGAAATGTGGTTCTCTTATTCTTAACAAAAAAATATAGGTGTGCTGCTGTTGCCCCGTTGCAGGTCAGCCTTACCTGCCCCTGCCAGGCTTGGTGTTGGCACACCTTGGTTCAGGAAGTAAGCTGTGCCCTTATTTATGGAGGACTATTGCGGAAATCTAACCAAGAATCAAATCCAGACTCTGAGCCTGTTCCCCTCGAAGTTATTTACTTGGCCTTAGTTTAGAAAGGAGGTGCTGCAAGGTCCTACAACCCCAGCAAACCATCCCTTTAACAATAGCAGCCAGAAGAATCTTTTGAAATGTCAACCAGATGGTTGCATTTCCCACCTGATCAGCCTGGCTTTCCAAACTTCTCCCTTACAGCCTCAGTCCTACTGGGTGACCATGGTCCATTCTCAGCTCTCCCCCAGTGGGCTCCAGCCATACTGACTTTCTCAGCATGAGACAGACCCTCTCCTGCCCTGAAGCCTTCACCCTTGCTCTTCCCTCTGTACCCATACATAGCTGACTCCTCCTTTAAGACCCAGCTTAAATGTCACATCCTCTAATGGGCTCTCCTGGCCCCTAGTCTCTGTTAATATCTGTGTTTTTCAATAAAACATAAGCGTCATGAAGATAGAATCTGAGCCTAACTTGTTTGTTGCTGTATCTCCAGTGTCTCATACAAATGACAGAAATTCAGCAAATATTGGAAGAGCACATAAGTGAGTGAATAAGTAAGCTGGTCTGGAACTAAACTTGCCTCTGCCTCCCGCCCTTACTCAGATCTTATCCTGCACCACTTGATCTAAGTTTGTGTTTCCACCAATCTTACTAGTGTCCCACATCAGAAACCTAGAAGTCTTTCTAGGCTTCTGTCTCACCCTCATCTCTTTCATAGACTCTTCCAGTTGCTTCTCAACCATCTTTCTGTCTTTGGTCTCAAGCTCATTAATTAATGGAAGTATTCTGACACATTGCTGCACTATCCAGGCCTCCTCCATGGCCTTTCAATATTGAGAGCAGCAGATGCACGATTTTATTGCTCGCCATATCAGAAAAATTGTGCAGAGGACACCCTCAGCTGTGTGTTTATTTGTAGGTTACATGTGTGCTACTGTTGTAACGTAACATTGCAAAACATACACAGATACAGAAAACTTTTTTTTTTTTTTTTGAGACGGAGTCTCGCTCTGTCGCCCAGGCTGGAGTGCAGTGGCCGGATCTCAGCTCACTGCAAGCTCCGCCTCCTGGGTTTACACCATTCTCCGGCCTCAGCCTCCCGTGTAGCTGGGACTGCAGGCGCCCGCCACCTCGCCCGGCTAGTTTTTTGTATTTTTTAGTAGAGACGGGGTTTCACCGTGTTAGCCAGGATGGTCTCGATCTCCTGAGCTCATGATCCGCCCGTCTCAGCCTCCCAAAGTTGCTGGGATTACAGGCTTGAGCCACCGCGCCCGGCCAATACAGAAAACTTAAAAGAGTATAATGAGGCCGGGCACGGTGGCTCACACCTGTAATCCCAGCACTTTGGGAGGCCGAGGCAGGTGGATCACGAGGTCAGGAGATCGAGACCATCCCGGCTAACACGGTGAAACACCGCCTTTACTAAATATACAAAAAATTAGCGGGGCGAGGTGGCCGGCGCCTGTAGTCCCAGCTACTTGGGAGGCGGAGCTTGCAGTGAGCCAAGATGGTGCCACTGCACTCCAGTCTGGGCAACAGAGCAAGATTCTGTCTCAAAAAAAAAAAAGAGGGGGGTATAATGAAATGAATCATACTTTAAAATATACTGTTTTATTCAAGTGAGGTAAAAAAAAATTTTTTTTTTTTTAGGCAGTCTCTGTCACCCAGAGTGAACTGCAATAGCATGATCAAAGCTCACTGCAGCCTCTACCTCCCAGGCTCAAGAAATCCTCCCACCTCAGCCTCCCAAGTAGCTGAGACTACAGGCACATACCACCACACCCAGCTATATATTTTTGTATTTTTTGTAGAGGTGGGGTCTCACTGTGTTGCCCAGGCTGGTCTCAAATTCCTGGACTTAAGTGATCTGCACACATCGGCTTCCCAGAGTGCTAAGACTACAAGCGTGAGCCACTGTGCCCGGCCCAAAATAATTTTATTTAATGAGATGAAAACTTTCTGTGCTTATTAAAATAGGAATCTATCGAACTATGTTTCATTGTTGAAATGTTTGGTTTGAGCATTGGTTCTGAGGTTCAGATGCTTGGCTTTAATGGCTTTCATTGCTGGAAAAGCATTTCACTAAGATGTAGATCCCAGTAGGAGAAGCACTTTATTGGTTGCATGGAGGTTCTGATTACTCATGGCATTTACTGTAGTCAATCCCATGAAGTTGTCAGCTCCTCAAAGAATCCTTGTCTGACTCACCTCTTTCTCCTCCGCATGCATATGCATGCTCCCCTGCCGTGTGTGCATGCACGTTACACTGAACTTCCATTATGCTGTACTTGATTTGCCCCAATATGTAACTCTGTTGGTAGAATGCACTCCTTGAAGGCAAGGACCAAGCCTTATTCGGCTCATATGTGCATTCTTGACTTAGGAAAACTAGAGGTTCTTGGATTCCCTTAGTGAAAGGAAAGAAAGTCCACTGAATCTACCTGAGCTTTGATTTTGTTGAACTTTATTGATTCTCAGGGGTTCCAGCATAAACCCCTGAGATTTAAGGGATTCCGTCTTAAAATCAGTGTCTTTCTGGACCTTCTGTATGTCATTTGGGTCTATGGGTGGGGAGGACCAGAATCTTTGACAACTGGAAGACACAGATGGCCTGGAAGCCCATGGTCCTGTGGTCCCTCGCTGAGCATTTGCGAATAGTCAAGTGTCCGGGCCTTTTACCTCAAGAGTGCTGGGGATTTATAGTCTCACCATTGTTGTTTTGTTTTGTTTTGTTTTGTTTTTTTGAGACAGAATGTCACTCTTATTGCCCAGGCTGGAGTGCAATGGCGTGATCTCAGCTCACCGAAATCACTGCCTCCTGGGTTCAAGCTGTTCTGCCTCAGCCTCTTGAGTAACTGGGATTACAGGCATGCACCACCATGCCTGGCTAATTTTGTATTTTTAGTAGAGATGGGGTTTCCCCTGTTGGTCAGGCTGGTCTCAAACTCCCAACCGCAGGTGATCCACCCGCCTCGGCCTCCCAAAGTGCTGGGATTACAGGCGTGAGCCACCGCGCCCGGCCCAGTCTCACCATTTTTTGAGGTGACAGAACAGAGGGCTGAAATTTCTGAAGCTACTTCTGGATTGACCACAGCCTAATGCCCTGTGGCATGTCAGTGACTTCTCTCCCCTAGAGAGTTAGTTGACAGGTTTCACTGGAGGAACCATTTTAAAAGTAAGGGAGCAGTTTGTACTGTATTCTGCTTCTGAGACAAGGGTGGATGGAAGTCAGCAACTGAAATCTAGCGCGCACAGGGACGGACACCTTCCAGGTGGCTTTGCAAGGAAGGCAAGGAAACAAACACAGAACCTGGTGACTGGCTTGTGGGCTCAGATTTTCTTTTGGATTCTTTACCAACAGACCCAAAGGTCTCAAGATTATTATCACTTGCTGGGCTTGGAGGAGGTGATGGCCGGATACATTTGTCTACTAGTTCTTGAGAAAGCTGTGTTTATGTGAAGAAATTTCAGCTCCCTGATAAGGTCATCTGGAATTGAATTTAATCTTCTGCTTTATTCATTAATCATTATCCAGGCAGCAGAAAATGAATAAAGGAAGACTGAAGTGTTTATGTTGTAAAGTGAAGACCTCATGAACAGTCAAAACACTTTAATGTATTTTGAGGACCAAAGGGCATCATAAACTTAAACAGCAACCTCCCTGATGACATGAAGAACGTGGCCTGGCGGCTGTTTGTTAACAAGCTACCCAACATGCATGCTCTTCCCCACTGAGAGGGCGGGAGCTGCCTGCCTGCTTGTTGTATTTGGGATGATGGTAAACTCCGCGGTTTCCACCAATCGGAAAGGCACAAGGTGATAGAAAGTGTGGTCCCGCTCGATGGCCACGATACACTGTTCTTCTTGTTTTGAGGTTACTTGTCAAAGTGTACTTTGCCTTCCAAAATGGTCCTTTGGGGCTTTCTTGTAAACCACAGATTGAAGAATGTGGTTATCATGTTAAACATGCAAGATGCTGGACACAGTGGCTCACGCCTGTAATCCCAGCACTTTGTTTGTTTGTGACTGAATCTTGCTCTGTCACCCAGGCTGGAGTGTAGTGGCACGATCTCGGCTCACTGCAACCTCCACCTCCTGGGTTCAAGCAATTCTCCTGTCTCAGCTTCCGGAGTAGCTGGGATTACAGACGCCCGCCACCATGCCCAGCTAATTTTCGTATTTTTAGTAGAGACGAGGTTTCACCATGTTGCCCAGGCTGATCTTGAACTCCTGACCTCAGGTAATCCGCCCCACTCGGCCTTCCAAAGTGCTGGAATTACAGGCATGAGCACTGGTAGTCCCAGCTACCCAGGAGGCTGAGGTGGGAGATCGCTTGAGCCCAGGACATGGAGGTTGCAGTGAGCCGAGATCTCACTCCAGCCTGGGTGACAGAGCGCGACCCTGACTCAAAAAAAATAAAGAAAAGAAAAGAAAAAACGTTCAAGAGCATTTCTTCCTAATATGCGTAAGCATTTGTTGAGTTTAGGAGCAAAGCCTATCTGTGCCTGAGAGGAGGGAACTACAATTTAGTAAAATTTATACTTCTTAGAAGAGAGAGTACATTTTAAAGACACTACACAGAGAGAGCTCCAAGTGTTAAACTCCGCAGCCTGCTATTTGCTTGCCTTATTTTAATTGTAGGTTTCGTATCTAGCTACATAGTCTTGTCTTTTTTTTTTTTTTTTTTTTTTTTTCAGACAGTCTTGCTCTGTTGCCCAAGCTGGAGTG
Source organism: Papio anubis (assembly GCF_008728515.1). Classification (NCBI taxonomy): domain Eukaryota; kingdom Metazoa; phylum Chordata; class Mammalia; order Primates; family Cercopithecidae; genus Papio; species Papio anubis. The sequence continues at coordinate 143,053,099 of NC_044979.1, forward strand.
CAGTGGTGCGATCTCTGCTCACTCACTGCAACCTCTGCCTCCCTGCGTCAAGGAATTCTGCCTCAGCCTCACAGGGATTGCCTCAGCTGGGATTATAGGCATGTGCCACCATGCCCGGCTAATTTTTGTATTTTTAGTAGACACAGGGTTTCACCCGTGTTGGCCAGGCTGGTCTCGAACTTCTTACCTCAGGTGATCCCTCCGCCTCGGCCTCCCAAAGTGCCACATAGTCTTTTCAAAAGACGTTTCAGCTATGTTCTCCCGGGGCCCTTGGGCTCTTCAGTAAGAAGCGCCCTGGCTGAAAACCCACACGTTCACCTACAGAAGAAGCACTGTGATGTAGAGGGTGAGCAAGGCAGAGGGCCTCACAGTGGCCCTCACACACACCTGGCTCCAGCTTGGCCAGGCCATTTTGCCCTTGTGGGCCTGTGCCTCACTTCAAAAATGGGGTTTCTTCCCTTATGAAGAAGACCCATGAATTAATAACGGAATTGCCAGGAATGCTAAAAACTGTCTAAATGCCATGTATTGTTTTCAAGCTGTTACTCCTGGAAGGGGCTGGGTTGGCACTGTTTTAGAGGTTAGGAGCCAAACATCAGCTCATCTATTCTCCAGCTGTTGTTTATCCTCCAGCTTCCTGCAATAGTCAGGCACAAGGTCTTAGAAAAATGGGTTTGTGCTACTGTATGTTTTGGTGGGCAATAGGCACACTAATATGTATCACCTTTGTTTACTGAATGGGATGCAGGTGGGGGACCAGAGCACTTCCGCATCCCTCGGAAACAGTGGCATTTAAATGTAGTATGTCCCTTCAGTTCCTCTCTGCCCCACCCACCCCAGCCCATTGATTGAGCCTTTTTTTTTTTTTGAGATGGAGTCTGGCTCTGTTGCCCAGGCTAAAGTGCCGTGGTGTGATCTCTGCCCACTGCAACCTCCACCTCCCAGGTTCGAGTGATTCTCCTGCATCAGCCTCCCAAGTAGCTGGGATTACAGTCACCAGCCACCACGCCTGGCTAATTTTTGTATTTTTAGTAGAGATGGGGTTTCGCCATGTTGGCTAGGCTGGTCTCGAACTTCTCACCTCAAATGATTTGCCTGCCTTGGCCTCCCAAAGTGTGGGATTATAGGCGTGAGCCACTGTGCCCAGCCTGATTGAGCCTTTTTACGACATCCCACCAAAAGGATCAGGTTCTGAGCTCCCTCAGCAGTCTGTTCCATTTGTCTCCCTTTTTAAGTTCTTTTTATTAGATATTACACATATAGTATAAAATTCAGAATGTACAAAAGGGCCAGGCACAGCAGCTCGTCTCCACACCTGCCAGTCGTACTTCCTTCCTTGCTCTCAAGTCAGTCCCCTTGTCTTCCTGTCCTTGCCCACCACCCTGGTCTGGGCATTGGTGGCCTCTTCCCGAGTGGCTTTACTAGCTCCTGTCTTTTGCACGTTCACTCTTTCCTCCCTCCAGTGTTTTCCACCCAGAATGATTTTTTTAAAAAGATATACCTGATTCTGTTACTTCCATACTTGGCACCTTTTGGTGGCTTCCTAGTGCTCATAGGATAAAGAACAAACTGCTCCTCATGCCCTTCAAGGCCTTGCCTGGTCAGGTGCTTGCAGGCCTCCAGGGCCGTTCTCACTGTCTGCAGTCCAGCCATAGGAACTGAACATGTCCGGCTTTGCCTGCCAGAGTCTTCTCTTGCTGTCCATTGTCTGGAGTGTTGATCTCTTTTCGCTGCCCCATCTAATTGTTGTTAACTCGTCTTTTGGATCTCAGGCTTCACTTCCTCAAGCCTTCACTGTCTCCCCAGACTAACTGACAGCACTGTCACTATAACTTATTAGTGTTATAATTTCGGCTTTCGCCTGTGATCATTGGATTAACATTTCTTTAAATTATTCGTATTGATGTGGGATAGTTTCTGGACATATGAAAGCATTTTATAAACTATAAAGGATCCTAGAATAAAGGTGGTGATTCTTTAGCATGCATGTTTATATATGAAGTGAAACTTTTTTTTTTTTTGAGACGGAGACTCTTTTGCCCAGGCTGGAGGGCAGTGGCGCTATCTTGGCTCACTGCAAGCTCCGTCTCCCGGGTTCACACCATTCTCCTGCCTCAGCCTCCCGAGTATCTGGGACTACAGGTACCCGCCACCAAGCCCGGCTAATTTATTTATTTATTTATTTATTTATTATTTTTAGCAGAAATGGGATTTCAGTTAGCCAGGATGGTCTCAATCTCCTGACCTCGTGATCTGCCCATTTCAGACTCCTAAAGTGCTGGGTTTACAGGCATGAGCCACTGTGCCCAGTCTGAAGTGAAACTTTTAAGTGTGACATCCATGCTGATGAGCGATGGGCAGCGGAGGAAAGTCTCCCTTAGGAGCCCCTGATGAACTGAAGTAGGCTATTCTTCAATCCAGTAGAAGCGCATTTTGGATGCCAGCATGTGGGCACAAGGATTTTGCAGAGATTAACAAGATCCAGACAGGCCCTTCCAAGCAGCTCGTGCTACTGTGTTTTAAAAACCCACGATTGCCCAAGATCCGTCTCCTTTGGTTTTTTCACATGGCCCAGAGCATTTTAGAAAAAGCCTTATGCAAATTAGGTGATGGGAGCAATACTTCCTTTTGATCTAGGGAGAGAAATTTTTCCTTGTGCATCCTTCTAATGATTCTTACCACTCCCCTCACCTTCCCCAACTCTTTCTCTTTTTTTAAGGGACAGGGTCTCACTGTGTTGCCCAGGCTGGTCTCAAACTCCTGACCTGCCACAGCCTCCCAAAGTGCTGGTACTACAGACGTGAGTCACCTGGCCCTGCCACCTCTTACCTCTTCTATTAAAAGATGTCTTTAGAAGTATCCCCCCTGAAAAGGAGAGGCATCCTGAGATAATTCAAGCCAAGTAAAGCTCATTTCATATCCCTTTTGTTGAACAGGAACTTCTGTGGTGTCCACTCACCAGGAGTTGTCTTTGTGTCTGTCCTTTATCCCCAGGAAACCTGTAGGAAGTGTCAGGGACTCTGGAAAGAACATAATGGCCTCACCTGTGAAGAGCTGGCTGAAAAAGATGACATCAAGTACCGTACCTCTATGTGAGTAACAGAATTCAGAGGGGCTATGGGCTGATTCTCAACTTCCCCATTAACCTGCTTTTTGGCAGAGAGGGCACACTACTGTGGGAAGAACACGCTTGAGCCACCCAAGTCTGGAGTGATCTTGGGGAAGTGACCTAACCCCGAGCCTCTGCTTCCTCATCTCTGCAGCCTCATGGAGTTATTTCAGTAGACAAATTAACATATAAATGCCTGGCACATGTGAATTCAATAAACGATGGTCCCCCCTTTTCCTTATTTTCTAAATAAGCGAGTAGCATGTTTTAATTAGCTTAGACTGCACTGATGTTGCTTATGTCTGTGTTACAGTATACTGTTGGTCTGAGACCTAAGTAGAATTGCCCACCTCCAGAATACAAAATGATACACCTATGCTAATAATAACCATTACTTGTATAGTCCTCTCTACGTGGCTGAGCACGTTACAGATATTCACTTTTTAAAATGCAGGCCGGGTGCTGTGGCTCACGCCTGTAATCCCAGCACTTTGGGAGGCCGAGGCTGGTGGATCACAAGGTCAGGAGATCGAGACCATCCTGGCCAACATGGCGAAACCCCATCTCTACTAAAAGTACAAAAATTAGGCCGGGCGCGGTGGCTCAAGCCTGTAATCCCAGCACTTTGGGAGGCCGAGACGGGCGGATCACGAGGTCAGGAGATCGAGACCATCCTGGCTAACACGGTAAAACCCCGTCTCTACTACAAAAATACAAAAAAACTGGCCGGGCGAGGTGGCGGGCGCCTGTAGTCCCAGCTACTTGGGAGGCTGAGGCAGGAGAATGGCGTGAACCCGGGAGGCGGAGCTTGCAGTGAGCTGAGATCTGCCACTGCACTCCAGCCTGGGTGACAGAGTGAGACTCTGTCTCAAGAGAAAAAAAAAAAAAAAAAGTACAAAAATTAGCTGAGTGGTGGCACTTGCCTGTAATCCCAGCTACTTGGAAGGCTGAGGCAGGAGAATTACTTGAACCCAGGAGGTGGAGGTTGCAGTGAGCCAAGATCGTGCTACTGCACTCCAGCCGGGCAACAGAGTGAGACTCTGTCTCAAAAAAAAAAAAAAAAAAAAATGCAATGACTAAAGTACTACTGAAATCTCTTTCTCTCTCTCGTAACAATCTAGACTTGCCACGCAGCTGAGGGTGCATATCTGTCTCCTGATGTTATTCAGAGATTGTCTCACAGCCAGGCGTGGTAGCTCAGGCCTATAATCCTGGCATTTTGGGAGGCCAAGCAGGCGGATCGCTTGAGCTCACGAATTTGAGACCAGCCTGGGCAACATGACAAAACCTCATCTCTACAAAAAATAAAAAAGTAAAATTATCCAGAAGTGGTAGGCACGCACTTGTAGTCCCAGCTACTCAGGAGGCTGAGGCAAGAGAATTGCTTGAACCAGGGAGGCAGAGGTTGCAGTGAGCCAAGATCGCACCTCTGCACTCCAGCCTGGGCGACAGAGGGAAACTCTATCTCAAAAAAGAAAAAAAGAGAGATTGTCTAACTGCTTTACCCTTCCCTGAGGGTGGTGTTCTCATCTGCATGATTATAACTAGATTGTGGCCACATTTACACTCAAACCTAAAGAAAGTGGGAAATAGGTAAGTTGCCAAGTAGGCAGCTTTTCTTGATGTTGTGAGTGATACAGTAATTATATACGTATATCTCACTTCGGCTCGTACCACATTGGTCTAGATTATCACATGGGCAAGGCAGGCACCATATATAGCCTGTAGTTGGGTGACTTTATGTCCAGTTTAAATATAATGGATATGGAAGGAGTTTGGTACTCAGAAAATGAAGTCGGCAATGGCAATTTGGACAGTTTCCCAAGTATGCAGCACAGGTGGATACCATTATCCTTCTCTTACAGATGAGGCAACTGAGCCCATGTGATTTGCCCTTGGTTGTACCGTTAAGGACCTTGAGATGGGGAGGTTACCTGGATTATCCGAGTAGACCCAGTCTAATTACAAATCCTTAAAAGCAGAGAGCCCTTAGTATGGGATGAAGAGTCAGACAAGTGTAAGAAGGACTTGACCGCCCCTCGTTACTGGCTTTGAAGATAGATGAAGGTGGCCATGAGCCAAGGATTGAGGCAGCCTATAGAAGTTAGGAACAACCCTCAGCTGACAGCCACCAACCCAGCTCACAGGCGTGAGCCACCAACCCTGTAGGACCCTGGTCCTACCACCTCAACTGAATTCTACAAACGACTGAATTCTGCAAACAACCCAAATGAGCAGCAAAGATACTTTCTCCTCAGGTCTCCAGGAAGGAATGCAGCCCTGTGGTCAGGCATCTGAACTGCTCCAGGACTCAACAGCAGGCTGTGAGATGTTTCTTGGAAGGAGAATCACTTACAACGCACAGCCTTCATTCTGAGTGTCCTGTCCATTCCTGTCACTGGGTCCCACTCAGCATATTGGTCTGCCACACATAGCCCATAACTGGGTCCTGTTTAAACCTGGCAGCCTTTTAAATCAGCAGTAAGTGGATAAGAGCAGAACATCCAAATGTGATACATGTTGATTCCAAAAATCAAAAACAGCCTCCCAAATGTTGGGCTTCTTCCTTAGTGATAGAGGATGCTTCTATCATGAGTCTAGCTTTGGAAGGGATATCATGATACACATGCCTGACCTCCAGACCACCAGAACTTCATAGGGATTACACATTCCTACATTCAAGGGATATCTCTCTCACCTTCTGGCATTCATGTAGCATATTAATACATCCTACCATACTTGCTACTTTCTGTTCACCAGGTTCTATCTGCATGTGTCGTTCAGGTGGTAGAACAGTGTGTTATCCTGTTGGATGATAGATAATCAAGGTCCTCACTGGCTGCTGGTGTTCTCTGATTATTGAACAGACAGGAAAAGCATTTTCCAAATCAGTCACGGCATACCAGTTGCCAGGGCTGTTTGTTTGTTCTGGTGAGAAACAACATCTGGAACAGCAGCCACATCTAGTCAGCATCTTTTGAGGCTTAGAGTACACTGTCCTCCAAGAGCCATTCTTCTGTACAAGCCAAATGAAAAGTAAAAAGAGACATGAGAGAATCATCGCCTCTGCATCTTACAAGTCTTTGATGGTGGTGCTAGTCTTGAAGATGCCCAAAGGAATCTGGTAGTATGTTTTCTTTAGAGAGAGGGTGTTCCAGGGGCTTCAACTTGCCTTATCATACAGCCCCACTGGGACCAAAGAGCCACAGAGTCCTGCCAAATGTCAGAACTTTTTTTTCCCCCATTGAGACAGAGTCTTATTCTGTCATCCAGGCTGGAATGCATTGGCACAATCACAGCTCACCTCAGCCTTGACCCCCCAAGCTTGAGTGATCCTCCCTCCCTCTCTTTCTTTCTTTTCTTCTTTTTTTTTTAGACAGAGTCTCCCTCTGTCAACTAGGTTGGAGTGCCTTGGCTCACTGTGACCTCCGCCTCCCGGGTCAAGCGATTCTCCTGCCTCAGCCTCCCAAGTAGCTGGGATTACAGGCGCCTGCCACCTCGCCCAGCTGATTTTTGAATTTTTAGTAGAGACAGGGTTTTACCTTGTTGGCCATGGTTGGCCAGGCTGGTCTCGATTCCTGACCTCAAGTGATCCCACCGCCTCAGCCTCCCAAAGTGCTGGGATTACAGGTGTGAGCCACCGCGCCCGCCCGGCCGTCCGTTTCTTATTTTTAAACTGCTATAGTACTTTCAAGCAAATCCAAATCCCTGACAGCATGTCATTTCTCCCATAAAAATTTTTCTTCTATAGCGCTTACCTTTATGACCACCAATAATACTAAAATTAAAATTTTAAGTCTTTAATATCTCGTACTAATTTCACAGTTCTGCTAATTATCTCAAATTAGCTTTACATGTGTACTGCAGTTAGTTTGTTCAGGTTAGGATCAAACGAGATTCATTGCATTTGATAATTATTTCTCTTAAGTCTCTTTTAATGAGGATACTCTCTCTTCCCGACACACTGTGTTATGCCATTCACTTACTGAAAAAAGTAAGGATAATTGGCCTGTAGAATGTCTTCTAGAGTTGGCTGGTTTCCCATGGTATTATTTAACTTGTTCTTCTGTCTCCTGCATTTTCTTTTTTTTTTTTTTTTTTTTTCTTTTTGAGATGAAGTCTTGCTCTGTCACCCAGGCTGGAGTGCAGTGGCGCTATCTCGGCTCACTGCAAGCTCCACCTCCCAGGTTCATGCCTCAGCCTCCTGAGTAGCTGGGACTACAGATATGTGCCATGTGTGCCACCATACCCGACTAATTTTTTGCATTTTTAGTAGAGATGGGGTTTCACCATGGTAGCCAGGATGGTCTCGATCTTCAGACCTCATGATCTACCCTCCTCTGCCTCCTAAAGTGCTGGGATTACAGACGTGAGCTGCCACGCCTGGCCCCGCTTTTTATTTTTATTTTTATTTTTTTTCTTTTGAGATGGAGTCTCGCCCTGTCACCCAGGCTGGAGTGCAGTGGCAGTGGTGAGATCTCAGCTCACTGCAACCTCCGCCTCTGGCCTCAAGCAATTCTCATGCCTCAGCCTCCCGAGTAGCTGGGATTATAAGCATGTACCACCATGCTTGGCTAATTTACAAAAATAACTTTTAAAAGTCACTAAACAATCACAAACCTTACAAAAAGCAACCTGATTTCTAGGCTCTTCTCATAGTATAATATTCAAAATATCCAGTTTTCAACAATAATTTATAAAGCAAACAGGAAAGTATGGCCCATTCACAGGGAAAAAAGTAGTTGATAGAAACCATCTCTGAGGACACATTGGGTGTACTAGACAAATGCTTTGAATCAACTGTCTTAAATATGCTCAGAAAGCCAGGTGAAACCATGAGCAAAGAACTAAAGGAAACCAGGAGCACAGTGTATGAACAAGTAGAGAGTATAGATAGAAATTAAGAAACTTGGCTCAAGCCTGTAATCCCAGCACTTTGGGAGGCCGAGACGGGTGGATCACGAGGTCAGGAGATCGAGACCATCCTGGCTAACACGGTGAAACCCCATCTCTACTAAAAAATACAAAAAACGGCCGGGCGCAGTGGCTCAAGCCTGTAATCCCAGCACTTTGGGAGGCCGAGACGGGTGGATCACGAGGTCAGAAGATCGAGACCATCCTGGCGAACACGGTGAAACCCCGTCTCTACTAAAAAATACAAAAAACTGGGCCGGGCGCGGTGGCTCAAGCCTGTAATCCCAGCACTTTGGGAGGCCGAGACGGGCGGATCACGAGGTCAGGAGATCGAGACCACCCTGGCTAACACAGTGAAACCCCGTCTCTATTAAGAAATACAAAAAACTAGCCGGGCGAGGTGGCGGGCACCTGTAGTCCCAGCTACTCGGGAGGCTGAGGCCGGAGAATGGCGTGAACCCGGGAGGCGGAGCTTGCAGTGAGCTGAGATCCCGCCACTGCACTCCAGCCTGGGCGGCAGAGCGAGACTCCGTCTCAAAAAAAAAAAAAAATACAAAAAACTAG
>NC_044979.1:143061785-143207371 GCF_008728515.1 Papio anubis
AATACAAAAAACTAGCCGGGCGAGATGGCGGGCGCCTGTAGTCCCAGTTACTTGGGAGGCTGAGGCAGGAGAATGGCGTAAACCCGGGAGGCGGAGCTTGCAGTGAGGTGAGATCCGGCCACTGCACTCCAGCCCAGGCGACAGAGCGAGACTCCGTCTCAAAAAAAAAAAAAATACAAAAAACTAGCCGGGCGTGGTGGCGGGTGCCTGTAGTCCCAGCTACTTGGGAGGCTGAGGCAGGAGAATGGCGTGAACCCGGGAGGCGGAGCTTGCAGTGAGCTGAGATCCAGCCATTGCACTCCAGCCTGGGCGGCAGAGCGAGACTCCGTCTCAAAAACAAAAAAAAAAGAAATTAAGAAACTGGCCAGGCGCAGTGGCTCACGCCTATAATCCCAGCACTTTGGGAGGCCGAGATGGGCAGATCACTTGAGGTCAGGAGTTCAAGACCAGCCTGGCCAACATGGTGAAACCCGTCTCTACTGAAAACACAAAAATTAGCTGGGTGTGGTGGTGGATGCCTATAGTCCCAGCTACTTGGGAGGCTGAGGCAGGAGAATCGTTTGAACCTGGGAGGTGGAGGTTGCAGTGAGCTGAGATTGCGCCACTGCACACAAGCCTGGCGACAGAGCAAGACTCCATCTCAAAAAAAAAAAAAAAGAAATTAAGAAACCAACAAATATTGTACCCCAAAATTACAATAGCTGAACTGAATTCCATTAGAGGAATTCAGAAGCAGATTTGAGCAGGCCGAAGAATCAGAGATCTTGAAGATACAGCTGTTGAAATTATACAATTGGAGGAGGAGCAGAAAGAAAAATGAATGAAGAAAAGTGAATAGAGCCTAAGGGACCTATAGAACTTCATCAGATATACCAATATTCACATTAAGGGGAAGCCCAAAGGAGAACAGAGAGCAAAATGAACAGAAAGAATATTGAAGAAATAATGGCTGAAAACTTCCCAAATCTGATGAAGAACAAGAATCTATACATCCAAGAAGCTGAATGAATTCCAAGTAGGATGAACTCAAAAGAAGTCCACACCACGATACATCAGAGTCAAACTGTTCAAAGCCAAAGACACATAGAAAATCTTGAAAGCAATAAGGGAACGACCCAATCAGAAAATAGGCAAACAGGCCGGGCGCGGTGGCTCATGCCTGTAATCCCAGTACTTTGGGAGGCTGAGGCGGGTGGATCACGAGATGAGGAGTTCGAGATCAGCCTGGCCAATATGGTGAAACCCCATGTCTACTAAAAATGCAAAAATTAGCCAGGCGTGCTGGCGCATGCCTGTAGTTCCAGCTACTCGGGAGGCTGAGGCTGGAGAATCGCTTAAACCTGGGAAATGGAGGTTGCAGTGAGCTGAGATCACGCCACTGCACTCTAGCCTGGGCAACAGAGCAAGACTCCGTCTCAAAAAAAAAAAAAAAAGAAAAGAAAATAGGCAAACAGCTAGGCACAGTGGCTCACGCATATAATCCCAACACTTTAAGAAGCCAAGGTCAAGCAGATAGCTTAAACCCAGGAGTTTAAGACCAGCCTAGACAACATGGTGAAACCCAGTCTGTACAAAAAATTTAAAAATAACAGCATGGTGGCGTTAACCTATATTCCCAGCTACTCAGGAGGCTGAGGTAGGAAATCACTGGAGCCCAGGAGGCAGAAGTTGCAGTGAGCTGAGACTATACTACTGCACTCCAGCCTGGATGACAAAGTAAGACTCTGTCTCAAAAAAAAACATGGGCAAACAATGTGAATTGGTATTTATCCAAAAAGATGTACGAATGACCAACAAACACATGAAAGCATGCTGAACGTCATTAGTCATTACGAAAATACAAATCGAACTATGGTAAGATAACACTTCACACCTATTAGGATGACTATAATGAAAACAGTGGAAAAAAACAAATGTTGACATGGATATAGAAGAAATGACACCAGTGTACATTGAGGTGGTAGTAGAAAATAGTACAGCCACCATAGTTAACAGTTGGCTTTCCCCGGCCGGGCGCGGTGGCTCAAGCCTGTAATCCCAGCACTTTGGGAGGCCGAGACGGGCGGATCACGAGGTCAGGAGATCGAGACCATCCTGGCTACCACAGTGAAACCCCGTCTCTACTAAAAAAAAATACAAAAAACTAGCCGGGCGATGTGGCGGGCGCCTGTAGTCCCAGCTACTCGGGAGGCTGAGGCAGGAGAATGGCGTGAACCCGGGAGGCGGAGCTTGCAGTGAGCTGAGATCCGGCCACTGCACTCCAGCCTGGGCGACAGAGCGAGACTCCGTCTCAAAAAAAAAAAAAAACAGTTGGCTTTCCCCAATAAGTTAAACATAGAATTACCACGTGACCCAGCAGTTCCACTCTCAGGTACTCACCCAACTTGAGTGAAAACAAGTGTCCATACAAAATTTGTGCAATAATGTTCATTTAACCACAATTCACAATAGCCAAAAAGCAAAAATAATCCATCAACTGATGAATAAACAAATGTGATACATTCAGACACGCTAAGTGAAAGAAGACAGGCACAAAAGCATATGTATGATTTCCATTCCTGTCTTTTTTTTTTTTTTTTTTTTTTTCCTTTTTTTTTGAGAACGGGGTCTCGCTGTATTACCCAGGCAGGTCTCGAACTCCTGGGCTCAAGCTATCCTCCCGCCTCTGCCTCCCTGAGAGCTGGGATTACAGGCGTGAGCCACCGCGCCCGGCATGATTTCCATTCCTATGAAATATCAGAGGTATATGGGCATTTGCCTAGCCTCAGAATGGCAATCTATAGAGCCCAAAAGCAAGTTGTGGGCTGCAGGGCGGGGAGGAATGGGGAATGCCTGCTTAATGGGTACAGGGTTTCCTTTTGGGGTTTTAAAAGTCTCTTGGAACTAGGTGGTGATATTGATTGTATAACATCGTGAATACTCAAAATATCCGTGAATTGCATATGTTAGAATGGTTTAAACAGTCAATTTTATGTGCATTTTACCACAACAAAACAATAAATACACACATACATCCTCACACTCACAAAGGGGATGGGCTAAGATCTGAAGGGCACGGCTCCCAGAGAGGAGTTACCCACACGCTGGCTAGTGGTGAGCGCAGATAACTACAGGAGTGCGGACTGTCGCTGACTGCGTAGAGGAGGCCCTGAGCCTTCCTGTGTGAGCGCAAGGTCAGCAACCACAGTCACAGCCCCGGCTTCTCTTCCTGTCCTGCCCCAGGAGCACATCCTGCGAGGCTGTTTCCTGCCTGATTGAGAATCTAGTTGCCAAACCACCTTTTCTCTGAAGGAATCAACCATGATTTTTCCCCCGTTTCACTGTTCACTTTTATATTACTGGCTAGGTAGTCACCACATCCCATAACAACACTCCATTCTGGCCCTATCCAGTAGTACACTTACAAATGCAGAAGCAAAGGACTTGAGTAGATGTGCAGTGTTGAATAGCTGTTTGAACATTTCAGCAATGTTGAGTTGCAGGTGTGCTTTATGTATTCTTCTGTCCATTTTAGGGGAGCCTTTTCTTCTCCCTCCATACTCATTATTATTTCATGTCAGTGCCAGGATGAGCAAGCAAGTAGACCGTCTTTCCAAGCCTTCGTGAAAAGACTGTAACCTTAATTTTTTACAGCCTCTTCTCTCCCTGAGCAGCTTCCCAGGGAAAGTCAGCCAGCCCCAGGCAGCTGGAGTGCCACAACTTAAAGCCACACCTCAGTCTCAGGGTGCTCTTACAAAGGAGGTTTGTGCTGTAGAAAATTGCAGTTGTGTTTGGGCACATAGCTTTTCAAATTGAAAAGTTTTTCATTAGAACTTTGAGTCTAGCCGGGCGCAGTGGCTCACACTTGTAATCTCAGCACTTTGAGAGGCCGAAGCAGGCAGATCACTTGAGGTCAGGAGTTTGAGGCCAGCGTGGCCAACATGGTGAAACCTCATCTCTACTAAAAATACAAAAATTAGCCGGGCATTAAATTAGCCAGGTGTGGTGGTGTGGTGGCACACAACTGTGATCCCAGCTACTTGGGAAGCTGAGGCATGAGAATTGCTTGAACCCAGGAGATGGAGGTTGCAGTGAGTCTCAAAAAAAAATTTTAAAAATCGACCAGGCACAGTGGCTCACGCCTGTAATCCCAGCACTTTGGGAGGCCAAGGCAGGTGGATCACCTGAGATCGAGAGTTTCAGACCAGCCTGGCCAACGTGGTGAAACCCCATTTCTACTAAAAATAAAAAAAAAATTAGCCGGGCATGGTGGTGGGTGCCTGTAATCCCAGCTACTCGGGACACCGAGGTGGGAGAATCTCTTGAACCCAGGGAGGCAGAGTTTGCAGTGAGCTGAGATGGAGCCACTGCACCCCAGGCTAGGCAACAGAGCAAGACTCCATCCCAAAAAAAAAAAAAAAGGTAGAACCTTGAGTCATAGAACATTGAGTAGTGTCTTCACAGTTGCTGAGTAACTAAAATCATAAACAGATGTACTACTAAGGTGACTCATTAAGGTAATAGTACTAAATGCACTTTATCTAAATTTTGTCTCCTTGACTGTGTGTGTGTGTGTGTGTGTGTGTGTGGTTTTTTTGTGTTTTTTGGGGTTTTTTTTGAGATGGAGTCTCGCTCTGTTACACAAGCTGGGATGCAGTGGTGACGCGGTCTCACTTCACTGCGGCCTTCACCTCCCAGGTTTAAGCAATTCTCCTGCCTCAACCTCCCAAGTAGCTGGGATTACAGGTGTGCACCACCACACCTGGCTAATTTTTGTATTTTTAGTGGAGACAGGGTTTCACCATGTTGGTCAGGCTGGTGTCAAACTCGTGAGCTCAAACGATCTTCCTGCTTTGGCCTCTCAAAGTTCTGGGATTACACCGGAATGGAGCGTGCACCACCATGCTCAGCCTTTTCTCTCCATTTTAAGCCTACAGGGATTCCTATAACAAATAGGGCAGTCCTTTTCTAAATGCCAATTACTAGGCACTGTGCCAGGGTGCTTTATATTTCGTCTGTAATCCTCAAAACACCATGAGAAAGTTGTGTTTTCACAGTTTAAAAATGAGGAAACTGAGTCTCCATGCAGGTGAATAATTTACCAAAGATCATAGAATTAAAACTTTGAAGCAGTTCTCAGACTCCAAAACCTAGGCTCTTTTCACTGCTTAATGTCACAAAAAGCCATAAGTGATCATTTTATGTGGAAATAAATACATGTTTAATGGCCATATTTTTTTCCTCCTCGTTGTCCCTCCCAGCTCCAAATTATATTTTCTTATTTCAGTGAAGAAAAAATGACTGCTGCCCGCATTAGAAAATGCCACAAGTGTGGGACTGGCCTCATCAAATCTGAAGGCTGCAACCGCATGTCTTGCCGCTGTGGTGCCCAGATGTGCTACCTCTGTCGAGTTTCTATCAATGGATATGACCATTTCTGCCAACATCCCCGCTCCCCAGGAGCCCCTTGCCAAGAGTGTTCAAGGTGCTCTCTCTGGACCGATCCCACTGTAAGTAGACACATGGCTGGCTATTGCTTTATAGGGAGAAAATAGAAATATATTTTTATGACGAGTATTTTGAATATACATAACAAAATTTGACTTAGGAAAAGAACATAGGAAATTACATAGACTGATAACCAAAGAAAAAATTTGAGAAAGTATCAGCTGCTACTCATGCTGCTCAAAGCAGCAGGCCCTAACAGTTTTGTAGGCAAATTCTTTTAATTCTTCAGGAAATAAAATTATTCTATGCCCTCTGAAATATTCCAGAGCAAAGTAAGGAAACTTATACATGTATCTGTTCAAAGCCAGCGTAACACTGATTCCAAAGCCTGATGGAGATAGCCCTAACAAATAAAACTATAGATGTTCTTATGAGACTTACATGTAATCTAGATTTTAAATTATCTAAATAAAATATTAGCAAATAGAAAGCATGACCAAGGCCAGGCGCGGTGGCTCAAGCCTGTAATCCCAGCACTTTGGGAGGCCGAGACGGGCGGATCACGAGGTCAGGAGATCGAGACCATCCTGGCTAACACGGTGAAACCCCGTCTCTACTAAAAAATACAAAAAACTAGCCGGGCGAAGTGGCGGGCGCCTGTGGTCCCAGCTACTCGGAAGGCTGAGGCAGGAGAATGGCGTGAACCCGGGAGGCGGAGCTTGCAGTGAGCTGAGATCCGGCCACCGCACTCCAGCCTGGGCGACAGAGCCAGACTCAGTCTCAAAAAAAAAAAAAAAAAAAAGAAAGCATGACCAAGTGAGTTTGTTCCAGAAATGCAATGATGGTTTAATATTAACAACCTCTATTAACGTAAATCATTATATGGTATCTGTAGATGGTGAAAAGACATTTAAGAAATCAAATATTTCTTCTTGATTTAAGCTTTAAAAATACAGTATTACAAAGATGATTCCTTAATAATATTTTTAGACCCCAAATTTCAATACAGATGTTAGCATACATTTAGTAGTAAAATAAAGTCAAGTATAACATTATCAATCAGCAATCCTATGTTCTGAAACTGCTAGTCAGTGCACTTAGCTAAGAGAGTAAAAGGTATAGTAGATACTGGAGACAGTCATAGCTAATGTTTATTGGGCACCTACCATGTGTCAGACACTGTTCTAAGTACTTTTATTTATAAGTGTTTTATATGTAAAGAAAGGAAAACTTGGCTGGGCGCAGTAACTCGCGTCCGTAATCTCAGCACTTTAGGGAGGCCGAGGCGGGTGGATCACCTGATGTCGGAGTTCGAGACCAGCCTGACCAACATGGCAAAGCCCTGTCTCTACTAAAAATACAAAAATTAGCCAAGCATGGTGGCACGCCCCTGTAATCTCAGCTACTCACAAGGCTGAGGCATGAGAATCACTTTAACTGGGGAGGTAGAGCTCGCAGTGAGCCAAGATCATGCCACTGCGCTGCAGCCTGGGCAACAGCAAGAGTCTGTCTCAAAAAAAAAAATATCAATTCTTAAAATTATTTTAAACTAAAAACAAGCGCAAGCACTGTTCAAAGCTGATCTATAAGAATAACAGTTTTTGTTGTTGTTGTGTTTTTGTTGTTGTTGTTGAGACAGAGTCTTGCTCTGTCACCTACGCTGGAGTGCAATGGTGTGATCTCAGCTCACTGCAGCCTCCACCTCCCGGGTTCAAATGCTTCCTGATTCTCTTGCCTCAACCTCCCAAGTAGCTGGGACTACAGGCACATGCCACGACACCTGGCTAATTTTTGTATTTTCAGTAGAGATGGAGTTTCACCGTGTTGGCCAGACTGGTCTCGAACTCCAGAACTCAGATGATCCACCTGCCTTGGCCTCCCAAAGTGCTGGGATTACAGGCATGAGCTACCACACCTGGTCAGAATAATGTCATAATGCAAGAAGACATCTTTACCAAAAGGCGATTGCATGTGACAGTGAGCTCCCTGCTGACCTGGAGCGAGTGGACCAAGGCCACTAGGAGGCAGGCCTGGTGACACATGGCACTTCTCAGCTTTCACTGGGAAGAGTGAAGGGAGCCTCGGTAGTGTTTAGTGGAGAAACATTCCTGTCCTCTAAGAAAACATTCAGTATTACAGAGAGATCACCTCTATCCAAAGTCACCTAGAAATTTAATGCAATTCACATCTAAATTCAGTAGGATTTTTAAAAACTGACTTATTTTGAAAATGAAACTACTTTTTACTGTAAAGCTATTAATACACGTAGGTGAACATAATAATAGGCAAATAGATCAAAGGGACAAGATAGAGACCAGAAACAGAAATTAATGTGTGATTTTTTTAAATGCCATTTAAAATCATTGGAGAAATTATATAGGTGTATTTATCTGTTAATTCCTTTTTTTTTTTTTGAGACCATGTCTTGCTCTGTCACCCAGGCTGTAGTGCAGTGGCACGATCTTGGCTCACTGCAACCTCCACCTCCTGGGTTCAAGTGATTCTCCTGCCTCAGCCTCCTGAGTAGCTGGGATTGCAGGCACACACCACCACGCCCAGATAATTTTTGTATTTTTAGTAAAGACAGGGTTTCACCATGTTGGCCAGGCTGGTCTTAAACTCCTGACCTCGTGACCCACCTGCCTCGGCCTCCCAAAGTGCTGGGATTACTGTGCCTAGCCTTTATCTGTTAATTCTTAATTGTGCAGTGTTGCCAGAATTAGTCTGAACAGAAAGCCCCTGTCCTTATTGGGCTTATGGTCTAATACAATCTACAAGAATCTGTGGAGTATTTCAGAAGAACAGGTGATGCAGTAGAGAATGGTCGGGTGGGAGGAGGGAGGCCAGCTTTTAAATAGATGGGGGCCAGAGTAATTTGCAGTGCAACCTAGAGGAGGAGCAAGGCTGGCAAGGAAATCAAACATATAGGGCCTTTTTGGGGATCAGAAAGAAAGCAGGTGAGGTTTGTAGGTGGAGAGCCACAGGGACGTGACAGCTGTTGGCCCAGAGGCCGGCCTCAGGTCTGGAGTGTGATTAGAGCCATTTCAGGGCATTGTAGGGGGCTATGTTTCCAAGGTCACTGTAGCTGCTACATGGAGAGAGAGAGGGCAGCATGAAGGGAATGGCTTCTGTAATCTTGGAGAAGAGAAGGTTTCTTGCATTACATCAAGAGAAGCATTACATCAAGGCCAGACTAAAAAACCATAAATTCTCACTGGCAAATGACATCATAAACAAAGATTAGGGATACATGAAAAACTGGGGGAAAGGGTCAGGCACAGTGGCTCATGCCTATGATGCCAACACTTTTGGAGGCCAAGGTGGGCAGATCGCGGGAGCCCAGGAATTCAAGACAAGCCTGGTTAACATAGCGAGACCCCATTTCATTTAAAACAAAAAAATTAAAGCTAGGCGCAGTGTCTCATGCCTGTAATCCCAGCACTTTGGGAAGCCGAGGCGGGTGGATCACCTGAGGTTAGGAGTTCGAGATCAGCCTGACCAATATGGTGAAACCTGTCTCTACTAAAAATGTAAAAATTAGCCGGGCATGGTGCTGCACACCTGTAATACCAGCTACTCAGGAGGCTGAGACAGAATTGCTTGAACCCAAGAGGCACAGATTGCAATGAGCTGAGATTGCGCCACTATACTCTAGCCTGGGTGACAGTGTGAGACTCTGTCAAAAAAAAAAAAAGTGGGGCCGCGTGTAGTGGCTCATGCCTGTAATCCCAGCACTTTGGGATCTCAAAAAAAAAGAAAAACAGAAGTGTCTTTTTCCTCTGTGTGTAAGTACAGAGGTGAACAGCTCAGGGACGGTCTAGCACCTCTTATCTAGGATCCAGTTGCTTCCAGCATTCTATTCTGCCACCCCTAGATCACATGTGGTCATTGTCTAAAAAGGAGCTCTGGCTGATAAATCCACATTGCAAGCAGCAAAGGGGTGGAGTAAGGCCAGAGACTGCTTACCTATCTCTTAAGTAATGTTAGGCTTCCAGAAGCTGCAACAGGTCACTACTTCTTCAGTCCTATCAGCCAGAACTTAATGACATGCTTCCCCAACTGCAAGCAAGATGGGAAGTAGTAGCCATTACAGACCCAGCCAGAATGTCTGTGGAGGAAGATGTTATACTGAGGAGTCTCCCTATGGTCTATTCACCTCAACTCAAAAATGGACAGAGGAAGTTTAAAAAAAGAATTGTAAGTAGGGAAAAAAGCTGCTTGCTGGCCAGGTGCAGTGGCTCATGTCTGTAATCCCAGTGCTTTGGGAGGCCGAGGCAAGAGTATCACTTGTATCCTGGAGTTTAAGAATAGCCTGGGCAACATAGTGAGACCCCTGTCTTTACAAAATATCAAAAATTAGCCAGATTTGGTGGTGCTCGCCTGTCATCATAGCTACTTGGGAGGTCGAGGCAGGAGGATCATTTGAGCCTGGGAGGTCAAGGCTGCAGTGAGCCATGTTCGTGCCACTGCACTGCAGCCTGGGTGACAGAGCAAGACCCTGTCTCCAAAAAAAAAACAAAAAACAAAAAAAGCTGCTTGCCTTTCTACCTGGCCACAATCTGGTGGAATTGACTAACAGCCACCCCTAATAAAGTAAATGGAAATGAAAATAGCACCTGGCTGCTAGTAGGTAATTTTCAGATTTTTTGGCATCTCCTACACTGTAATTGGGCATAGTGGGCAGTTACGGTGTACAAATCAGAAGATGTAGTGCGTGTCCTTGATCTGGGAGTTCCACTTAATTAGAAAAGGTTATCCTCAGGAGACAGTTGGACAAGTTCACAAAGTTCTGTCTGCAACTGTTCACTGAGTTATTTAAAGTTGTATAAATTTAGCAACACCATTTAAATATCCCAAAAAATAGGAGATATGTCAATTTTTATATATGCTTACATTAGAATAGTACAAAAAGTAATTTTATATATATATATATATATATCTCCGCACTTTAAAACATGGAGGAAAAGAAACATGGGAAAATTTTCACATAGAAAACAAACAGCATGGATTGCTGGGGTCACAGACCCAAGTTACCACAGGGGCAGGTGGTAGCAGAAATGATGTCTGGATGGAGCACACTAGGCCTAGGAGGCAGGAAGGCATGGTGGGGACTGTGGCAAAGGAGAGGGTGTGGGGCCCAGCCAAGGGGCTGCTGCTCAGCCACTATAGGTTGTTGCTGGGAGGACCTCCCAGCCGCTCGGGAGGCTGAAGCACAAGAATCACTTGAACCCAGGAGGCAGAGATTGTAGTGAGCCGAGATCACGCCACTGCACTCCAGCTGGGGCAACAGAGCAAGACTTGATCTCAAAGAAAGAAAAAGAAATGCATAATTGGGCTGGGCGCAGTGGCTCATGCCTGTAATCCCAGCACTTCAGGAGCCCATGGCGGGCAGATCTCTTGAGTCTCAGGAGTTTAAGACCAGCCTTGGAAACATGGCAAAACTCCATCTCTACAAAAAATACAAAAGTTATCCAGGGGTAGTGGTGCACACCTATTTTCCCAGCTCCTCCCCCAGCTGAAGTAAGAGGATTGCTTGCGCCGAGGAGGTTAGGGATGCAGTGAGCCCTGACTGTGCACTACACTCCTGCCTGGGTGACAGAGTCAGACCACATCTTAAAAAAAAAAAAAAAAAAAAAAAAAGGGAAAGACATGTATAATCCTGAGAGCTACTCATGGTTTTGAAAAGATGTGAGTCCTCTGTGGTAACCGGGTGTTCTCCATTTCAGGAACGTTTTATCATGGAACAAGCTCCTCACTGGGTGGGAAGCTGGAATAAGGGACTCCTAAAAGTCACTCAGATTACAAAGCTTGTGACCCAATGAAGCCTTTAGCTAGCCTGCCCTCCTCTCACTGAGGAGATGTGTAGAAGAAAGGGAGGCTTTTTGTACATAGAAAGCCAAGCCGGAGTCATCCTTCTTTTGCTGGGTGATCTGGAGGTGCAGCCACAGTGGGAAGCGCTCACCAGGCAGGCTGTGCCCCTTTGTGACAGACATTCCCAGGCACAGCCCTTCTGCTGACTCACCTCCTCAGTGCCTCCCCCACCCCCCACAGCTAGCACAGTGGGAGGCAACCATCTCTAGGAACTTCATGAATCCTGCAAAAAATAATTTTTTTTTTTCAGCTGGAACTCTGAAGAGCTCCACAGGCAGTATTTTATCTCTAGAGACAAAGGGCAGAGTGGGAGTTAGCGTGAGGGCGGGTGTTAACGGTCTGGCCTATTCTCAGCGCCGTTTTTCTTTCTTCTCCTTGTTCTGTGTCTTCTGCTGCCTCCTCCCATGCCTGGGATTGATGGTGTGGGTTTCCCATGTGCTGTTTCCTTGTTTGGGTGCCATCGCATGCACTGACTTGTTTTCTTGTTGGATCGTCATCTTCTAACCTGAGAAAGGTTCTAGATTTGCTCAAAATAAAGTTTGAAAGGAAAGTCAGGCAAATACAAATCCCTCCAATTTCCTCTGGTAGCCACAGCTGGAGATTCTGTTCCGTTTGTCCCGTTCCCATCAAAACAGCAATCAGCCCCGTTTCCTTGATTCTCACCAGGAGACCGATCCAATTCCAACCCAGCATCTGTTGGGGCTTCTGAGAACACAAAGCCATTCAGAAGTTCAGTGAAACAAAGCATGCACTGTCACACAAGCCTGTTCTCCGGCTTAATTAACCAGCAGGGCCAGGAAGAATCTCTTATTTGTCAGTGAGGGAGTTGTCCCCTCATGGTTTTGGAGGGAAGTTGAGTTTTCATCGTTAATGACTAGGGATTGCTTGGGAACCTGAACTACCACTCCACATTAAGAGCTCAAATGGTGAATAGTAACTTTCCCTGTTAGTTATCAAAATGAAGCCAAAAGCATTCAACTAAGAGTCTTATAAAGAAGATGTCTTTTTTAGGAAGGAAAAAAACCAGAAGCGAACAGTCACAGCAAACCACAGTTTTCTGGATTAGGGAGCAGAGTGGAAAGCCAGCTCTTGACAAATAAGTGAACAGATGTTATTTTGCAGTAAGGGAAGAGTGATCCTGGGACTTTACTGAACATGAATGTACTGACTGGTCCTTGCTTGGCCACAGGAGTGGTAGCGCGAATTGTGAGAGGAACAGGCACCTGGCAGTCTGGATTCGAGACTATGGCAAAACTCAAAACAGCATGTTCTCTTTCAATACAAAACAAAGTCCATGTTTGTCTTGGGTTTTGGCTACGAGAAACCACAGAGAATTGTTTTCTACAATGTCTTTGTCTTTTGAATATAAGAGTTTGAAACCTGCCCAGTTCAAATAAAACCCTAGGACTTTTACAGCCAGTTTAGTTTGGTACAATTATTGCCTAACCATTTGGTTAAGACATACTAATTTTTCCAAACCAACAGTGGACTGAGCCTAACATTTCTAGATGTTAATACATTCAGTTCTGTAGCAGTGCTCGAAGGCAGATGTATCATCCTAGTTTTACAGATGAAGGAACTTGCTTAAGACTGTGGCCAGTAAATGGTAGCCTAGGTTTTCACCCGGGTCATTTGTCCTCAGCTTGTGTCCAGACCTGCCTTCTCCCCTCAGGCCAGTGCAGCATCTCCCTAGTGGGTCAGGCATGTAGAAAGTCCTGGGGACCTTTGGGACCCTGGCTTAAGTGGCGGGGGAAGGACATGATGTTGTCAGAATTAGGGAGGAAGGCTATGAAAGGGAGGATTGATGAGGAAATGCAGAAACCTGGTAAGGAAAGGTATTTTAGACTTTTAGGTTGGAAACTGATTTTTGGCTTCAGAATTTTTTCCTTAACCTTCAAAATTTACTTCTACAAAAGAATAAAGTGAGCTCCCAGGTTGTCCCATCACCCAGCTTCCACAGCTGGCCTTGGCTTGTTATTTCTCGTCACTGTCACAAATACCATTGTGTGTTTAAAAAAAAAAAAAGTGAGTGGGTGGGTGTGATCATTGATCTGTCATCAAAACTGACCTCGGTTTCTTCATCTTCCTCTTAATAGCCACACAGCCAACACCATGTGAGCGTGCTATGCAGTGTGATTTTTACTGCATGGGGCCAGGAGACACTGCTTTCCTACTTTGCAGATGACAGAGATGATGTGTAGGTCACTAGCCCAGGATCCCCCAGCTTGGTAAAACCAGGATATGAGCCCAGGTCTTCTGACCAATATCTGGCTCCTTCAACAAATACATGGTCGTTAGGTGCCCATAGAGTCCCTAGCCCCATGAACCATGTAAGCCTTGCAGAGGGGTGGGGACCTTGCTGGACTCCTTCCCCATGGATGAACGAAGCTGCAAATAGTAGAAAGGGGCCCTGGCAGTTTTGCCACCCCAACAGTGTCCCAGATAGGGTTTCGATGTCACCGAGGGCTTTCCCAAGCAGGGCAGCACAGTCCAGTACAGACGGCCTGTTGGTGCTTGTTACTACATGTCGTCTTCAGCAGACCCAACAGGCCCCTGGGTGAGCACTTGACCCTGACGGGACTTAAAACATGGCCACATTCTGCCCCCACCTCCATGTTCTTGTTGGGGAGGTGCTCCAGATAGTGGTATTTGGGTGCCGGGCCTCTCTGACCTGAGGAGGTGGCTGCAGAAGCCAGGGCCAGCCCTGAGCCCATGAAGTCTCCACTCCTCCCAAGCACACTGTCCTGCTTCCCCGCCCGCCCGTCCTGGCCACAGCTGCACAGCATGTGCTGCTCCAAGCTCCGCTGCTCCCTCCCCCAACTTCCTGTTGCTGGGGACAGCAAGGGGTGGGGGCTAAGGGTCTGCTGTTGCTCAGGCGATCTGTGGCTGATCTGGGAATAATTTGAAACTAAATCTTCAGCTCTTTGGAAGCCTTTCATGAAATCATTGCAAGTTTATTAACAACAGCTGTGGCCACACATGACCTGGATCCCAGCCCCAACCCACCCTCAGAATCTCAGAGGGGAAGCAGCAGTCGAGACTTGCAATTCCCAGTCACCTTTCTAAGGGGAGGAAAAGTACAATGAAGAAGAAAAGCCACCTATTCTTCCCCCATGGTCACAAGAGGCTGACAGCAGGCACATGGACAGCCAGCCCTGGTAACCAGAAGTGTTGAAAAAACAGGCTCAAAAGGACCATAAAGGCTTTGGCAAGAACAGTTTTGTGCCAAGCGCTCAAACAGCTATTTTGGGAACTGTCAGCCTGTAGCTGGTGATTACGGTTCATATCTGATTTGTGAAAATAAATCGAATCTTTTCCCCTTTTTAATCACTCATAGTTTCTCTTTCTTCGTTTTCTCCTGTCTATACCCTGCTGCGTGGACAGAACTGTGGGGCTTAGTTGTTGAGGGACAAGCTAAGGGAGGATTTTTGTGTGTGTTTTGTTTCTCTCTTCTTAATTAAAACCTCTCTGGTAAATTCTACCTCACTTCCCATCTTCAACTGCAGCAAGTTTGTGGAGAGGCTGGGTCCTCGCCATCCCCCCAGACTCTTGCTGTGTCTTCCTCCCCTCCCCACCCACCCTACCTGCATGCAGCAGGCAGCAAGCCAGAGTCTTCTGTGTCGGGCTTAGTGCTTTCTGCACCCTGCTGAGCTCAAAGGAATTCAAGGAAAGGAAACAAACCTTCTCCCTCCCTGTTAAGCAATCCGCTTATGTCTTGTCTTTTCTTTTTTCTTTTCTTTTTTTTTTTTTTTTTTTATAGGGGGGTCTCACTCTGGCCCCCCCGCGCCCCGCTAATTTTCGTATTTTGGTGGAGACAGGGTTTCACCATGTTGATCAGACTGATCTTACACTCCTGACCTCAAATGGTCCACCTGCTTAGGCCTCCCAAATTGCTGGGATTACAGGCATGAGCCACCACGCCTGGCCTTATTTCTTTTTTTTAAGTGCTCTTCCAGCCGGGCCTGGTGGCTCATGCCTGTAAACCCAGCACTTTGGGAGGCCGAGGCGGATGGAGGCCAATATGGTGAAACCCCTTCTACTAAAACTACAAAAATGCCGGGCGCGGTGGCTCAAGCCTGTAATCCCAGCACTTTGGGAGGCCGAGACGGGCGGATCATGAGGTCAGGAGATCGAGACCATCCTGGCTAGAACGGTGAAACCCCATCTCTACTAAAAAATACAAAAAAAAAAAAACTGGCCGGGCGCGGTGGCTCAAGCCTGTAATCCCAGCACTTTGGGAGGCCGAGACGGGCGGATCACGAGTTCAGGAGATAGAGACTATCCTGGCTAACACGGTGAAACCCCGTCTCTACTAAAATACAAAAAAAATTAGCCGGGCGAGATGGCGGGCGCCTGTACTCCCAGCTACTCGGGAGGCTGAGGCAGGAGAATGGCGTGAACCCGGGAGGCGGGGCTTGCAGTGAGCCGAGATCCGGCCACTGCACTCCAGCCTGGACGACAGAGCGAGACTCCATCTCAAAAATAAAAATAAAAAACTACAAAAATTAGCCAGGCGTGGGGCGGGCACCTATACTCCCAGCTACTTGGGAGGCTGAGGCAGGAGAATCGCTTGAACCTGGGAGGAAGAGGTTGCAGTGAGCAGAGATAGCGCCACTGCACTCCAGTCTCGGGGATAGAGCAAGACTGTGTCTCAAAAAAAAAAAAAAATGCTCTTCCAGTTCTGCTGGGTAGGTGAGACTCCATTTCACTCTCTGCTTTGACGTTTGTCCTCGACACTGCATTTGGGGTGTGCTGCCCACTATGGTGCCATTCATGTGCTTCCTCATGGTACTTACTGGATTCTCCTGTGGTCCATAGGTATACCTTCTGGAGTAGCCATGGGCAGCGATGGGGTGCTGGGGTGTTTTTTTTGAGACTAAGTTTTGCTCATGTCACCCAGGCTGGAATGCGGTGGTGTGATCTTGGCTCACTGCAACCTGTGCCTCCCGGGTTCAAGTGATTCTGCTGCCTCAGCCTCACAAGTAGCTGGAACTACAGGCGCCCACCACCACGCCTGGCTAATTTTTGTATTTTTAGTAGAGATGGGGTTTCGCCATGTTGGCCAAGCTGGTCTCGAACTCTTGACCTCAGGTGGTTAGAGGGCTCACTTCTACCCTGGCCTGACGCATCATTACGCTTATTCTTTTGAGGCCCTGCTGATCCAGGGACAGCTTGGTCGCTGATCACCATCCACTCCCTCTCGCCTCAGCCTGGCCTTGCTCATCAGAAAGGAGCTGTGCTGAGGATTCGTTTGAAAGTTTTCACTGGGATTAGGAGGGTCCAGAAGGAGGGCAGAGAGAGAACTCATCCAGGCCAGCTGGGTCCTTCTTAAGGCCTATGCCAGAAGCCAAGGATGAGGTAGAGAGGCTGCAGCACTCGGGGGAATGTACCATGGTCAGTCATGGGGTCCGTGGCAGCGAGTACAGACACAGCCAGCAGCCCCTGCTGCCCCCAGTGGCCAGGGCAAACGGCATGAACAGGAACTCAGAGGTTCAGGTGAACCTCTATAGACGCTTGTCCAGGGCGAGCCCACCAACCCAGCCTGAGTCACACACAGTTGGGAACCGCCATCTGGCCTGGGAACCTACAAGTCCAGACCTCCTGCCCTGGCCTCAGCACACTGCCCACATTGGTGGTCCAGCCACTCTCTGCATCTTCTGAGCCTCGGGGTCCTCTTGTGAAATCTTTGCCAGCCTCCTGTGGAGAGGGGGTGTGAAGTAAGCAATCTGTATAAGGCAGCAGGACCTCATGGGGGCAGAGCATGACCTACAATGGAATCTCAGTGGGCTTGACAGTGAGGTGTGGATATAAAAGCAGCCAAGGGGAAGGATATCAGAATGTTCCCAGGATTGATCTCTGGTGAGGAATTTTGGGTGATTTTAGCTGTGGTGTTTTGTTCAGCGTTTCCCAAGATTGTTTTAATCAATATATATAAGGAAAGGAAATAATGGCATTTTTTTTTATGTTGATGAGAACCAAATCCCTGAGTTTTTTGTGACAAGAAGAGGACAGAAAATTTCACGGGACCCTCATGGGATTCAAGTAACTTGGTAGCATCAGGAGAAAACATGTCAGGCAAGGAAATCTTGAAGCATTCGTTTCCGCCTTTGAGATGGACCAAAACCAGTGAGCTGAGAACAGCACCTGGTCAGAGGCCACTGGAGACCGGTGACCCAGGGAGGCATTACAGCTGCTTGCCTCAGTGCTGGGCCCCCATGTGCCGCTTAGATTTCTGGCTCAAGAAATGAGGTTTATGGGCTTTCCCAAGCTCCCCACTCCCGCTCTGGGCAAGAGGAATCTACTGGCTTTTATCCCAAAGGCCAAGTGCCAGGGACCAGAGGCCGACAAGTGGGCTGTTTCAGGGGATGGCACATGCACTTCTGGGTAAGCTGAGCATGAGAAAAGGAGGATTGTTCCCTAAAAATTTCCAAAACACATAGCCCCTTGCTCTGCTTTTTGACTGTTTGTTTCCTTGAGTAGAAGTGTTTTATTTTGTTTTGCCCTATTATGTCTTGTAAGGGGAGAAAGGAGGTTTTAGAATTCTGCCCTTCTCAGAAGGAACCCTCTTATGTTTCTGTACTCTTTCTGGAATAAAGCACACCTTAGAACAGTTGCCTCTGACACATGCACCCAGCCTAACAGCAGTGTTCTCAGGACCCCAGTCAGGTTTGCCAGAAGTTCCGATTCAGAAACCCAGGGGTTTACGTGGTTAACAGCTCAGGCTTTGAGACTAGACTGCCTGGGTCACAACGTCACAACCTGGCTGTGCCAGGGTTTCCTCATCTGCAATGTGGCAATCAGTTCGTAGCACCTGACTCAGGGAGCTGTGGTGAAATTGAGGTCCATGTGAGGTGTGTAGACAGGGACTGGTGCATAGTAAGCTCTCAGTGCATGTTAATTACTGTTGTTGTCACTGTGCTTGGCACTTTATAAGAGTGATCAGATCAGATGCCGTGGTTCACACCTATAATCCCTGCACTTTGGGAGGCGGAGGTGGAAGGATTGCTTGAGGCCAGGAGTTTGAGACCTGCCTGGGCAACACAGAACTCCCCCTCCCCCACCGTCTCTATAAGAAAAATTTAAAATTAGCTGGGCATGATGATACATACTTGTAGTCCCACCTACTCAGGAGCCTGAGGTGAGAAGATCACTTGAGCCCAGGAGTTCAAGGCTGCAGTGAGCTATAATCACGCCACTACACTCCAGCCTGGGCTGAGCAAGACCCTGTCTCAAGAAAAAAAAAAAAAAGTAAGAAATGATTTGCTTCTCACCCTAACCTGTTTTGGAAAGGAGTGGGTTCCAGGTTAGGTAGTGGGGATAGAGCTGCATATACACTCAAGCCAGATTTTGAGCCCCAGAGTTGTAGTTCTTCCTGTGATGCCAGCAGCCTCTCTTGAAGAAGCCAGCAGTGCTTCTTTTTTTTTTTTTTTTTTTTTTTTTTTTTTTGAGACGGAGTCTCGCTCTGTCGCCCGGGCTGGAGTGCAGTGGTGCAATCTCGGCTCACTGCAAGCTCTGCCTCCTGGGTTGACGCCATTCTCCTGCCTCAGCCTCCCGAGAAGCTGGGACTACAGGTGCCCGCCACTATGCCTGGCTAATTTTTTTGTATATTTAGTAGAGACGGTGTTTCACCGTGTTCACCAAGATGGTCTCGATCTCCTGACCTCGTGATCCGCCCGCCTCGGCCTCCCAAAGTGCTGGGATTACAGGCGTGAGCCACCGCGCCCGGCCACCAGCAGTGCTTTAAAATGAATTCATCCTGCCATCTAGGCAGCTCTACCACCAGGGTTTCCTGTTTGTGACTCAGCCCCAGAGAGGGCAGGACAGTTGTACTGTGATCCAGCTCAGCCCCCGGCACCTCATCATCGTCTTTCCCCTCTCCCAGCAGCCTAAGTGTGTCCTAGATTTGCAGCGTGGCCTTTTTCCAAGTGTCCTCTTCACAGGCTGGTGATGCTCGAATGCCTGGAATGTTTCCCGAGGGACTTGACTCCAGAAAGGACTCAATATCCCATCTGTCACTTAGCCCAAGCCCAAGAAGTATCTGATGAGGGACTAGGCCTCATGTTTAACCTCAAAATCAATCCTAAACCTGCCCTCCCTCTTTTTTTTTTTTTTTTTTTTTTGAGATGGAGTCTCGCTCTGTCGCCCAGGCTGGAGTGCAGTGGGGCTATCTCGGGTCACTGCAGCCTCCGCCTCCCGGGTTCAAGTGTTTCTCCTGCCTCAGCCTCCCAAATAATTGGGATTACAGATGCGTGCCACTGCGCCTAGGTAATTTTTGTATTTTTGGTAGAGACAGGTTTTTACCATGTTGGCCAGGCTGGTCTCAAACTCCTGACCTCATGATCCACCCGCCTCGGCCTCCCAAAGTGCTGGAATGACAGGCGTGAGCCACTGCTTCTGGCCCCTCCCTCTTTTTAATTGTGGCGAAACATAAGATAAAACTTGCCATTTTTTAAGTTTACAATTCAGTTGTCTTCACTTTTTTTTTTCCTGAGGTAGGATCTTCCCCTGTTGCCCAGGCTAGAGTAAAATGGTGCAGTCATAGCTCACTGCAGCCTCAATCTCTTGGGCTCAAGTGATCCTCTCACCTCAGCCCCCCAAATAGCTGGGATTATAAGCATATG
Source organism: Papio anubis (assembly GCF_008728515.1). Taxonomy (NCBI): domain Eukaryota; kingdom Metazoa; phylum Chordata; class Mammalia; order Primates; family Cercopithecidae; genus Papio; species Papio anubis. The sequence continues at coordinate 143,081,705 of NC_044979.1, forward strand.
CTACACCTGGCTAATTTTTTAAATTTTGTAGAGCTGGGTTCTCATTCTGTTGCCCTTGCTGGTCTGAAAATCCTGGCCTCAAGCGATGCTGCTGCCTCAGCCTCCCAAAGCCCTGGGATTGTCTTCACTTTTTTTTTTTTTTTTTTTTTTTTTTTTTGAGACAGAGTCTTGCTCTGTCGCCCACACTGGAGTGCGGTGGCGCCATCTCTGCTCGCTGCAACCTCCACCTGCGGTTTCAAGCAATTCTACCTCAGCTCTGCGAGTAGCTGGGATTACAGGCACGTGCCACCACACCTAGTTAATTTTTTGTATTTTTAGTAGAGATGAAGTTTTGCCGTGTTAGCTACATTGGTCTCTCAACTCCTGGCCTCAAGTGATACCCCCACCTCGACCTCCCAAAGTGCTGGGATTACAGGCATGAGCCAACTGCATCTGGTCTGTCTTCACTCTTGAGGAATTTCAGATGCGTCAGAGAAACTGATTGTGGAAGGAACTTCCACCCCAAATTAAGAAAGAAATCTTCCAGCTGGGTGTGGTGGCTCATGCCTGTAATCCCAGCATTTTGGGGAGACCAAGGTTGGGTACATCACTTGAGTCCAGGAGTTTAAGACTAGCCTGAGCAACATGGTGAAACCCCATTTCTACCAAAAAAAACCAGTTAGGCCGGGCACGCTGGCTCACGCCTGTAATCCGAGCACTTTGAGAGGCTGAGGCAGGCAGATCACGAGGTCAGGAAATCGAGACCATCCTGGCTAACACAGTGAAACCCCATCTCTACTAAAAATACAAAAAAAAATTAGCCGGCATGGTGGCGGGCGCCTGTAGTCCCAGCTACTCAGGAGGCTGAGGCAGGCGAATGGTGTGAACCCGGGAGGCAGAGGTAGCAGTGAGCCAAGATCGCACCGCAGCACTCCAGCCTGGGCGACAGAGCGAGACTGCGTCTCAAAAAAAAAAAAAAAAAGTCGGATGTAGTGGTGGGCGCCTGTAGGCTGAGCTACTGAGAGGCTGAGGCAGGAAGATCTCTTGAGCCCAGGAGGTGGAGGTTGCACTGAGCTATGATGGTGCCACTGCACTCCAGCCTGGACAGTAGAGCAAGACACTGTCTCAAAAAAAGGAAAGAAATCTTTCTCTTAGAGTCTAACATATTAGCTAAAAGTGTAACTTTTTTCTTTTTAAAAAAGAAAAAAACTTTGTTTTATTAAAGTTACTAAGCACAGTGTCCTGTGGCTCTAGCCAATTGGAGACGGTTGAAATCTGAAACAAGCCATATCTAGGTATAACTGACAGTTGGCTCATGATTTATGGTAAAATTGCAGATCATCGTAGCTGAGTGCCACCATTTTGGGTGAAATACAAACCCCAGACTGTCTTTAGACTCTTAAGGGCTTGACTCCCAAGACGGGACTCAAGGACAAAGGGTCTTGATTCCACTTGTCAATCAGGAGAGTGATCAGAATAGAGGGAGGGATCAGAAGAAAAGCTCCGGGGTGGCTGTCTTCGGAGGGTGAGGATGCAGCGTTCATTTCCTTGGGACTCTTAAGGCTCCCTCTTCCTCTCCAAGAAGAATTCTGAATGGCAGGCTGGGAAGATTCTATCTGCACTGGCCTCCAGACCCGGCCAGTCTGTATCAGAAACCTGGGCTTGTGCTCCTATGCAGGTGCCTCAGGAGGGAGTTCTGAAATAGGATTTATTCAGGAGCACTGGGATTTATCACGGAAGCTTAGTGATAAAAATCAGGCAGTGGCCTACATGCTCTCAGCCTCAGCAGTGCCACAGGGGGCCAGAGCTCTTCTACCCAAAAGAGAGCCTCTCTTGTCCATCCTGTTGTATCAGGGGAGAGTCTGAGGAAAAAAAGAGGGTTAGTGGTTAGTTTTGGGTTTTTTTGTTTGTTTGTTTGTTTGTGTTTTTTTTTTTTTTGAGATCTGAGTCCGCCTGTCGCCTGATGGAGTGCAGGGTTTGATCTCAGCTCTCACTGTAAGCTCCGGCCTCCCTGGTTCACGCTTTATTCTTCTGCTCTCAGCCTCCCGAAAGTAGCTGGACTACAGGCGCCTCACGCACCTCGCCTCCTCGCTAGTTTTGTATTTTTAGTAGAGATGGGGTTTCACGGGTGTTCGCCAGATGGTCTCTGATTCTCCTGACCTCGCGATCCCCCATCTCGCCTCCCAAAGTGCTGGGATTACAGGCTTGAGCCATCAAGGTACCGCCTGTTTTTTGTTTTTACATGAGTCTCCCTCTGTCACCCAGGCTGGAGGCAGGGCGGTCTCGCTCACACTGCAACCCTGCCTCCTCCCAGGTTCACGCTGATTCTCCCACACAGCCTCCCAAGTAGCTGGGATCTCATAGTCTCAGGCCACCACTCCACTGATTTTTTGTATTTTTAGTGAGATGGGGTTTCACTGTGTTAGCCAGGATGATCTCGATCTCCTGATTCTCAGGATCCGGCTTCGCCTTTAGCCTCCCAAAGTGCTGGGATTACAGGCGCGGGAGCCACCGAAAGTGTCTAGTATTTTTTTTTTTTTTTTTTTTTTTTTTTTTTTTTTGAGACGGAGTCTTTGTCACCCAGGCTGGAGGCAGTGGCATTAACCAATCTCGCTCACTGCAAGTTCTGCCTCCTGGCTTGCTTATCTTCCGGGCCAAAGCCTCCCAAGTAGCTGGGACTAGACGCCCGCCACCTCGCCCGGCTAGTTTTTGTATTTTTTTAGTAGAGACGGGGTTTCACCGGGTTAGCCAGGATGGTCTCGACTTCTGATCTTTGTGATCTCACTGCCTCGCCTCCCAAAGTGCTGATTATAGGCTTGAGCCACCACTCGCCGTGTCTAGTCTTTAATGCTGTGAAATTGCCACTTCTATCCACGTGGAATTCCGGAGAGGGGTGCTGGCTAGAACGGTGCTCATAGCAGAGACGTGAGGCCCTGACAAAGGAGGGCCAGGGCTGCCACACTCCTCACTGTGTCTGCAGCGTCTAGCACGGTCCTGACTGGTGTGGGTGCCCTGTATGGGGCAGGGACACCTTCAGGATATCTCTTCTGTGGATTTCCTCCAGAAGGACCATTGAGTGGCCCGGTGTGTGCATTTGTCCCAGTTCACCGCCAACTAGCCATAACACTGAACAAGGTACTTTCTCAGGGACCTCAGTTTCTGTGCTACAGAGGTTGGAATGGATGATTCCTAAGGTACCTCCTTGTGCCATGGAAGGCCGTAAGTGTCCCTGGGGGACTGATGGTGTAACTGCATCGAGGAGATGCAGCAGAGGTTGGGGTGAGGCGGAGTGGTGGTTGTGCAGTCCTGTTGGTTGTGATTAATAACGGACCAGAGTCAGGACCCCTGAAAGAAACAGTGTGGATGTCTCCCAGTGTGCACCACTTCTTTATGAAACTTCTCAACTTTTAAAACTCTCTACCTGTCATTTTTCAGTTTTCCTGTGTCCTAATCATGACCGTTTACTTTGGGCTACATCCTTTACATACTTGAGCTCATTCAGTCCTTGACAAAGCAGCCCATTTACAGATGAGCTGCCTAGACGCAGGGATACTCAGGAACCTGCCGACCTCACTTAGCTAAGAGGTGTAAGCCCACGGCGCTCCTGCTGCGCAATTTTCTTTCTTTTTTCTTTCTTTCTTTTTTTTTGACATGGGTTTCACTCTGTCACCCAGGGTGGAGTGTGGAGTGCAGTGGCACGATCACTCCCGAGTAGCTGGGACTACAGGCTCGCACCACCATGCCTGGCTAATTTTTGTATTTTTTGTAGAGATGGGATCTCACTTTATTGCCCGGGCTAGTCTCAAATTCCTGGGCTCAAGTGATCCCACCAGTTTTCTGGATCACTTCCCTTAATTTGTTGGGGTTTTTTTGTTTCTTTTTTTTTTTTTTAATCTTTTTTCCTAGGCCTGCCGCTGGCTCCAAAATGAAGAGGCTTGCCAGCTCCCAGTCTAGAGAGTTGATAGAATCTATCTTGATATTCACATGGAGGCCTTCAAACTGCCCACCCAACCCTCTTGAGTTACGGAAGCCCTTCATGTTGACTCGCTTAGTATAAGTTGAGGGTAGTAAGTTCCCCCTTGTGAAGTGTTCACAAAGAGGCTAGATGACCTCGTCTTGGGGTTTTGATAGAGAATTCTTACATGTTAACCCCGGAGAGAGACAGCTTCCTCAGGATTCCTTCTAGACGATTCTATGGTGTGCTTGGACACTTTGCAACTGTTGATATGCATGATGGGAACTTGACTTTTGTTACCTCTCCTCTCTTCACACCTTGCTCAGAACACCTGGCCAGGCAGCAGCAAGGAGGCTGCTTCTGCTGAAAACATACTTGAGTGTCTTAATGTCCAAGTGTCAGAGTTGGAAAGAAGCTTGTGAGACCTTTTAGTCCAACCCATCACTTGGCATCTGAGGCCTAGAGAATGTAGGAGAATTGAATAGTGTCATCCACATTGCAGACAGAGCCAGTCTCCGGGGACTCTATTCTAAGAATCTTTCATCCACCAAACCAAGGGAATGTGTTATCTAATTACTTACTCATTCTATCTGCCTTTGTTTCATTGTTGATCTGAAGTTTAACCAATAAACTTAGATCAGTGTCTAGCACAGAGTAGGCATTCAGTGCACCTTTAGTGAAGGAAATTGCTAACTTCAGAATCCTTGAGGTCCACAAACAATTGTGTGTGGGGAAATCACTGATTTCTGTCTCGGCTGTGACATTAATAACCTAGTAAGTAAACCTGCAAACTGTCCGTTGCTTAGCCCTCATGGAACTGCCATCTTCCTGCAGGCCACGGATTGTGTTCCTTCCAGTTGCTGCTCTGGGTGTCATCAGATCGGCATGAAAAATCCAGAGTGGTCATTATTAATATTTCATCCCAAAGCAAAGAAATTGGCCATATGGTTAGGCTCTGAAGCCGTGTCTAGGAAAATAAATGTGCTTTCATTAGACTGCTTGCGTTTTGGGGACTTGCTAATCCCTTCACAATATCAGGGACCACCATCCCTCTCCTTCCTTCTCCCTCCTTCTGCCCAGCTCGGCTGCTGTCAACTCCTGGAGGACCCCAGGGAACAGAGCCCCTTCTATAGTCAGCCCTCTGTTTCCTGCGTGCTGAGTCGGCAGTTGGTGTGTTTGGGGTTTGCCACGGTGTTCCCACTCTGCTTCTTGTGAGCCTCAGCCCTCTCAGGGCCACACCTTAGACCCTTGGCCCTGCAGCCAGCCAGGAAAGATGGGCACCCACTTGGTGGGTTTTTTCAATCCACTTAGTCTTTTTTCAGTCCCACAAACTGAAAGGCTGCTTTGTGGGTCACTGAGGAGAGGGGTTAAGGTCAGCAGCACTCATGAAGCAGGCATCACGGGTGGTCTGTCCTGGGGCAACAGACCGGTCCTCCCACCACGGTGTCTGCTGGCAGGTGGAGGTGTGGGAGCTGCATATGGCAAAAACCTAACCTCTGGGGCTTGCCCAGGGTGGCCCCTCAGTTTCCCAGCACAGCTCCCATGTCTGCCTGCACTCACAGTGCCTCTCGGTTCCTGTCTTGTATAACCCAAGTGTGAATTGTGTTTGTCATTTCGGGCCTACCAAGCATGGGATTTGGGAGAAGAGACAGGAAGATCAGAGGGGGACCATCCTCCCCGAGGCCTGGCCCAGGAACCCAGGCCAGCCTTGGGGCTAGGCAGGGCCAGACTGGATATTTGTCCATCTCAATTGAGGACATCTGCAAGACTTCTCCAGGCTCTGCAGACAGACTGCCATGCCCAGCGCTTGTGGACTTGGGATCTGAAACTTCTCAGGCTCTGCCCACTCAGACCCAGCCATCTCCAAACCCTTCTCATATCCACCACTTGCACGCAGTTGTTCAGTGCATGGAGGCCCTCCACCCTCCCCCACCTCACCAGGCAGCTGCCTGCTGTGCTCAGACCCCTCTGCCCAGCCTTGTGGATGGCCTCCTCGTGGAACGCCATCAGGCTGATGAAGGAAAGAGGCGCTCAGAGAAATGGGAAGGAACGGTGTGCAGCCCAGGCTTTAGTGGCCAGCAGCAGGCTTCGAGCTTGTTCCATGGCCACCAGGAACAGGCAGCCTCCCCTCTGTCACATGGGGTCTCAGCACTGCATGAAGCTGCAGGCTCATCCTTGTCATTGCTTGCATTTTAGGAAGATGATGAGAAGCTTATTGAGGAAATTCAGAAGGAGGCTGAAGAGGAACAGAAAAGGAAGAATGGAGGCAAGTGCCCCTCCCCAGGCCCCCAGGACAGAGCAGCAGCCCCGCCCTGCGGCACAGCACTGCCGAGGGAGCAGAGGACCACAGACCATGTGGGCTCCTGCTGGCCTCCCTGGGTGTCCTGGCACTCAACCCAGCATGGGAGAGGAGGGGGTGCTGTCCCTCAGGTGGCAATAGACCTGACTCCACCCGCGCAGCCACATCTCAGGCCTATGGAAAGGCCCTCAAAGCCTTCAGTATAGTTTTGGCATCTCCTTGATGGTGAGGAAGTCCCAAGGGATGGGTTTGCTCTCTGGAATCAAACAAGCCACACCTGGCTAAAGAAAAAGTAGGCCCAGCTGACGCTTCCGAGGCTAAAAAGCAGTGAAGCCAGACGTGTTGGCACACGTCTGCGATCCCAGCTCCTCAGGAGGCAGAGATGGGAGGATCACTTGAGCCTAGGTGTTTGGGGCTAGCCTGGGCAAAATAGCAAGACCCCATCTATATTTCCTTTAAAAAAAAAAAAAGGGGGGGCTAAGTGCAGTGGCCCACAACTGCAATCCCAGCACTCCAGGAGGGTGAGGCAGGTGGATCACTTGAGCCCAGGAGTTTGAGACCAGCCTGGGCAACATGGCAAAACCCCATCTATTTAGAAAAAAAAGAAAAAAAATGAAAATGTAACTTGAGTCACTGAGGTGGCCCATCAAGGCCCTGGCTCTGAAGGATGCTTTGCTGACCTGGGTGGATGGACATGCCACCTTCCAAGGTGCCACTGTAGAGCAAGACACCAGGGGAAGTGCAGATTTGTCCTTGGTTTCTTGTAGTGGTATTTGAGGGGTGTCCACGTTTTGTGCTTTGATCAACGTGTGGAGCCACTCCTGTGTCCAGAGGTTGCTGCCCTGGTCCCAGGCTAGATTCCATTGAGGTTGGTTTAATGTTTTTCTCCACTAATCCCCATATTCCTTTCAGAGAACACCTTCAAACGCATTGGACCCCCGCTGGAGAAGCCTGTGGAGAAGGTGCAGAGGGTGGAGGCCCTCCCGAGGCCCGTTCCACAGAACCTGCCACAGCCACAGATGCCGCCCTACGCCTTTGTGCACCCACCCTTCCCCCTGCCTCCTGTGCGACCTGTGTTCAACAACTTCCCTCTCAACATGGGGCCTATCCCAGCCCCATACGTGCCCCCTCTGCCCAACGTGCGGGTCAACTATGACTTCGGTCCCGTCCACATGCCCCTAGAGCACAACCTGCCCATGCACTTTGGCCCCCAGCCGCGGCATCGCTTCTGATGGCCCCGAACCCCCATTGAGCAGCACAGAGCCCGTTTGGGGTGGGAGTGTGTATAGAGAACCCTCCCCCACCCCTCCCCCAAGGCTGGTGGCTATGCCATTGCATCTTAGATCAGGTTGAAGGGTAGGCTGGTTTTCTTCCCACCCCTTTCCCAGAAGGGCCACTGCTCCCAGAAGAGTGGTCACAGCTGGTGGCCCTCTGGGGGCCTGCATGGGATTGGTCTGGCTCCCACTGGGCAGAGTTAAAAGGGCCTTGAAGCCCTTCCTGAAGAGTTCTGCCATCCTAGCAGGCAGCATGGTGGCCCTGGCTGCTGTGTCACTCCAGTCCCTACAGAAAGAGACCAAGAGGAAATATTTTGCCCACATTCATTTTTACTCCTAGCAAACACCAGGGAAAAACCTCTCAGAATTAAAACCACATGAGCCTTCCTTACATAGCACAGACAGATCCATAATAAAAATGAAGTCCCAAATGGTGGAGTTCAGAGAGAGCTTCGATGTGAACTGCTCCTCCCCTCCCATCCCCCCAGGCCACCAGTGGCAGCCCTTCTGCCTTGTCCATGGCATAGGTCGTAGGCCAGGCCCTTGCTACTCACACCTGGGCCTCCTCGGAGTGGACCCCTGGGGAGCAAGGCTGCCGAGAGCATTTCCCTGGAGGGGCCCACAGTTGGGCAGAAGGGGCTGCACCTGCAGGTCTGGGAAGCATTGCTCAGGGTGGGGGGCCGGGACCATGGCCCACAGAGGCACTGCCACCACCGTGAGGGCCAAGATGCTGTCCCCCCATCTAGAACCCGTGCACCACTGCAGTGAGTGTTGAGGGCACCTGTTCTCTCCGCTCTTAGACCTACTCAGATGAGGCAGCAGCAGACCCTTCTCGCGGCAGGGGTTTTGCTCTGTTGCGGTCTGTCTCACCCTCAGTCTCTGGAAAGTCAGACTGAGAAATCCTTTCCCAGGCCAGGCCGCTGCAGCGCACTGGATGGTTCTGAAGCTAGCCCATCGAAAGAGCCTCTTGAGGTAGCTAAGATAGAGGCCTGGTGGCCCTGCCAGGCAGCCCAACTGCTAAGGGAGACATTTCTGCTACCCTGGGTGATAAGCAGCTTTTCCTCTCTGGCTTTTTGGGGGAGGAGTGGGCCTCCTGAGGGAGACAGGTGACCCTGGGTGCTGCTCCTGCCCCGTGTGTTCCCCTGGGTGTTCTCAGTGATTGGTGAAGGCAGGTAGAGGGTGCTGTCTAGTACCTCCCATGTGAGGGCCACTTCCCTTCTCATGGGGTCAGCTGAGCATCAGCTCGGCCCTGCCATGTCCCCACTCGCCCTCCTCGCCTCCTGTCCCGCCCCAGGTTTCTAGCCATGCCCAAGGCATCACTCTGGCCCATTGGCAGATGAGAGGCCTGAAACCTTCCTGGCTACAGGTCATCACTTTCTCCTCCCCGTGGCCTGCGTTGTCATGTTACCATGAGGTTCCAAGAGGTTTGGAGTTCACAGACCTCAGACACAGTTGAGCCTGACAACCATTGGGGTGGGGCTGTGTCAGCCTCCGGAGTGGCCTGCCACCTGCATCAGGGCCTGGCCCACCCGAGGTGCCTAGGGCAGGCGGGCACCATCATTTGCTGCCATTGGCTTCTCAGATGTATTTCACGGACTAAAGTGGGGTCAGCATCTCATGGGCCGCATGCTGGTGGCTCAAGCCTGTAATCCCAGCACTTTGGGAGGCCGAGACGGGCGGATCACTTCAGGTCAGGAGTTCGAGACCATCCTGGCTAACACGGTGAAACCCCGCCTCTACTAAAAAATACTTAAAACTAGCCGGCGAGGGTGGGCGGAGCCAGTCCCCGCCACGGGAGCGAGGAGAATGGCAAAAACCCCGGAGGCGGAGCTTGTGCAGTGAGCTGAGATCCGCCACTGCACTCCAGCTCTGCACACACAGCTAGATTCTGTCTCAAAAAAAGATCTAAGATGGCTCTAGTGCTGTGGCTCTGGCTTGTAATCCTAGCACTTTGGGAGGCCAAGGTGGGCTTGACTCACCTAGTGAGGGCCGGGAGTCTGAAGACCTCCCACCAGCTTACAGTGCATGCCTGTAATCCCAGCTACTCAGGAGGCTGAGGCAGGAGAATCAAACCTGGGAGGCAGAGGTTGCAGTGAGCCAAGATTGCGCCATTGCACTCCAGCCTCAGCAACAAGAAAACCGCCCCCAAACGGATCTAAGATACCCATTCTTTCTGCCTTTGCCCAGGATGGAGGCTTTGAAGACAAGTGGTCACCTGGGCATGGGGTAAGGGTGCGGGGCCGGGCTTGGGGGCAGCCTGCTGCTATGTCCTTGCGCCCCAACCTATTGGGCTGCCTGAACTTTGCTACCAGCCTGAACGACAGCGCCTGAAAAGGCAGTCTGCCAAACAGGATTGTCTTCAGTAATTTTAAAATATTTTGCCTCCCCGGCTTCCCTCGTGTGGAGGGATTCCTCTTGGGGATGGGAGGCAGCCGCGGGGGCGACATTTTTCTGAAGAGGAGGTGACCTCAGGCCCAGGGAGCCTCTCAGTTCCCGCCCACCCAGTGGCCCTGCCAAGGCCCAGGTGCAGGACAAAGGGAGCAGGCAGCAGCTGCGGAAACAGCCCTAGACAGGTGCTGGCCTCAACCCTGGCAGGGGAGGGGGAGCCCAGAGTGATGTTTCTCCTAAGGCCAAACCCCAATCATTTGAGAGGAGTTCCAGCTGTTTCTGGCCACACTGGGCTGGTGGGGAAGGAGCTGCTGCCTTTTTCCTTGGAGAGTCCCTGATTCCTGAGGATCCTCCCTGAGCCAGGCACAGGGGACCGCAGGGCTGCTGTGAACACCCACCTTGGCTCTCCAGGCTCCTCTGTCCAGAGGCAGGGCCTGGACCTCAGGCTCCTGCCTGGACCAGGGACGGGAGAAAAGCACTGGGTGTCTCCTGAGCAGCCAGCAGGAGGTCGTGCCGGTGCCTAGAGAGCAGGTCAGACCACAGGCAACCCTGAGGCAGCTGGCATCTCCTCTCTTCCCCTGCAGGGCTTGCCCCAGGGCACAAGGCTCCCCAGCCACAGCCCCCTCTTACTTGCCTTAAAACTGGAGAGAGGAATCTAGTATTTGCACTTAGCAAAATATTTAAAAACTGAAAAAAATGCATGATCTGTCACTTTGTATAAAAATAGAAAAAACGATTAAACTTTTTCTTTACCTTCTGGTAGTAAAAATAGATAAAATAATTCCGTTTCAACTACTGTGTGTAAAAAGCCTGTATCATATGTAACTGGGACTTTTTGTAAATAAATGTTTGTGCGCTCTGCTCCTTCTGGCTTTATCTCTCCACACCGCCATCCGGCAAGTTACAGGGGCAGCTGACAGATTCGTCCAAGTGATTCGATCTAAACCAGCATCCGCACCTTCATGACTGGGTCCTGGCAGGATCAGGCCTGAAAGGCCCGGTAGTAGAATCCCCCACCACTCCCCTGCGAGGGAGGAAGATCAGGTGATCTGCTAGGCAAATCCCGCTAGGGCGGCTACCAAGGCCCAGATTGGGCACAAAGGGTCTATTTGTTTTTGGCACAGAATCCCCTTCAAGAAAAGGGCAGTCAGTTTCTTTTGCAGGCCCCTTTCCCAGTCTCTGCCCACCTAAAGGTCAGGTAAACCAGGAGAAGCCTCACCCAGCTGAGGAAGGGACAAGGTTCCAAGAACAGGAGGTGCCTGGGCTGAGAGGCCATGGCATTTGAGCCCCTTCCCTGACTGGTGACATGCTGTAGTGCCAGGGCCCTGCTACCCTTGCTGTTGGCACAGCCTCTTCCCCTCCTTCCTGCCATGTACCAGGCCAGGCAGGAATCTGGACCCTAGATCTGAAGGGGGCCCTGGGCACAGGGGAAGCTGTGACCTCCAAATGCAGATGGACCACAGCTCGCTTTAATAAAACATGGGGTCGGCTGGGCGCGGTGGCTCAAGCCTGTAATCCCAGCACTTTGGGAGGCCGAGATGGGCGGATCACAAGGTCAGGAGATGGAGACCATCCTGGCTAACCCGGTGAAACCCCGTCTCTACTAAAAAATACAAAAAACTAGCCGGGCGAGGTGGCGGGCGCCTGTAGTCCCAGCTACTCGGGAGGCTGAGGCAGGAGAATGGCGTGAACCCGGGAGGCGGAGCTTGCAGTGAGCTGAGATCCGGCCACTGCACTCCAGCCTGGGCGACAGAGCCAGACTCCGTCTCAAAAAAAAAAAAAAAAGAAAAAAAAGAAAAAGATCTAAAAAGATCTAAAACTGCATTCCCAGGCTATAGTGCAGAGTACAGTCATGGCTCACTGCAGCCTCAACCTCCCAGGCTCAAGCAGTCACACCTCAGCCTCCCAGGTAGCTGGGACTATAGGCATGGGCCACCATGCCCAGCTAATTTTTGTATTTTTTGTAAAGAGGTCTCAATGGCCGGGCAAGGTGGCTCACTCCTGTAATCCTAGCATTTTGGGAGGCCGAGGTGGGTGGATCACCTGAGGTCAGGATTTCAAGACCAGCCTGGCCAACATGGTGAAACCCCATCTCTACTAAAATACAAAAATTATCTGAGCATGATGGCGGGTACCTGTAATCCCAGCTACTCAGGAGGCTGAGGCAGGAGAATCACTTGAACCCAGGAGACGGTTGTTGCAATGAGCTGAGATCGCACCACTGCACTCCAGCCTGGGCAGCTAAGCAAGACTCCGTCTCAAAAAATAAAAAACAAATAAAGGGGGTTCTCACCATTTACCCAGGCTGGTCTTGAACTCTTGGGCTCAAGCAATTGGTCCACCCCAACCTCCCAAAAGTGCTTGGATTACAGGTGTGAGCCACCAGACCCAGCCTCCTTTATTTCTCCATCCTTAAAAAGTATCTTTTTCGGCCGGGCGCGGTGGCTCAAGCCTGTAATCCCAGCACTTTGGGAGGCCGAGACGGGCGGATCACGAGGTCAGGAGATCGAGACCATCCTGGCTAACACGGTGAAACCCCGTCTCTACTAAAAAATAAAAAATAAAAAAATTAGCCGGGCGAGGTGGCGGGCGCCTGTAGTCCCAGCTACTCGGGAGGCTGAGGCAGGAGAATGGCGGGAACCCGGGAGGCGGAGCTTGCAGTGAGCTGAGATCCGGCCACTGCACTCCAGCCTGGGCGACAGAGCGAGACTCCGTCTCAAAAAAAAAAAAAAAAAAAAGTATCTTTTTCGGCTGGGCATGGTGGCTCATGCCTGCAATCCCAGTACTTTGGAGGTCAAGGCGGGTGGATCACGAGGTCGGGAGTTCAAGACCATCCTGGCCAAGATGGTGAAACCCTGTCTCTACTAAAAATACAAAATTTAGCTGGGCATGGTGGCAGGTGCCTGTAATCCCAGCTACTCAGGAGCTGGAGGCAGGGAACTGCTTGGAACCAGAAGAAGGGGTGGAGGCTTGCAGTGGAGCCAAAGATTTCAGGCACTGTGACTGAACTTGTGATAGAGTGAGACTTTGTCTGAAAGAAAGTGGGGCTGTTTTAAATACATTTATTAGTTGGTCGTGGTTTGGGTGGCCAGGGATCCCCAGTAGCTGAGCGGGCGCGGGTAGATCGCTTGTGAGGCTGGTGGAGTTTGAGATCAGCCCGGCCAAATATGGTATAAACTCTGCTTCTTTGCCAGGGCTGAGTACCACTCTGGGCATGGCCGGGCTGGGTGGCTCAGCCTGTAATCCCAGCACTTTGGGAGGCCTAGACGGGCGATCACAGGTCAGGAGATCGAGACCCGATCCCCTGGGCTGATGACGGTGGAAACCCTTCGCCTCTACTAAAAAAAAATACAAAAAACTAGCCGAGAGGTGGTGGGCGGGCGCCTACAGGGTCCCAGCCAGAGGCTTTTGGAGGCAGAGAATGCATGAACCCGGGAGGCGGAGCTTGCAGTGAGCTGAGATCCGCCACTGCACTCCAGCCTGGGCTACATGAGCCAGACTCCTCGCCTCACCTGGCATGGTGGCGGGTGCCGGTAATCCCAGTACTTGGGAGGCTGGAGGCGGAGACCACTTGAACCTGGGTGAGGAGGTGAGCTGAGATCATGCCATTGCACTCCAGCCTGGGCGACAGATGCAGACTCCTCTAAAATAAAATGAGTGTTTTACACCAAAAAGGCAAAAAGTAATTGAGGTAGGGGTGAGGGAAAATCTTGTGAAATAAAATATAAAGTAAAATAGATATGTTTGTAACTCCAAAGATAACTGCTTTATCACATCTCGTATTCTTTTGATAACGTGACCTTTTTCTGTGATATATACAGTACTTATGAAACCAGTGAACCAGACATGAAGGTTTCCTTTTTTTTTTTTTTTTTGAGATGGAGTCTCACTCTGCCGCCCAGGCTGGAGTGCAGTGGCGCAATCTCGGCTCACTGCAAACTCCGCCTCCTGGGTTCAGGTTCACACCGTTTTCCTGCCTCAGCCTCCTGAGTAGCTGGGACTACAGGTGCCCGCCACCACGCCCAGATAATATTTTGTATTTTTAGTAGAGACAGGGTTTCACCGTGTTAGCTAGGATGGTCTCGATCTCCTGACCTCATGATCCACCCACCTCAGCCGCCCAAAGTGCTGGGATTACAGGCATGAGCCACCACACCCAGACGACATGAAGGTTTTCATTCTGCTTTTCTTTTCCTTTCTGGAGCATTTACAAGACAGGAGCAAGTGCTTCTGAAAGAGGCTGTTTAATTAGCTCTTTGCCTTTGAGAACCTCTCACAGCAGGTTCCATCTGCCTTCTCTTTGAATTTTTTGCAGTCATCTAGGCCGGTGTGAAGCTGACGCAGGCCAGGCCACCAGTCCTGTTCTCAGGACCCCTGGGGGGGACGTGGTCACTTCTACAGTCCCTGGCTGTGTGTGCCTCTTGGTCAGGATGAAGTCTGATCATCAGTTCCACTCGTCGCCTCCTGTCCCTTCATCCACACACATGTCTGGCGGAGATGGCCCAGGATGGACTTCTGGCTTTGCTTCTCCTCAGGAGTTAAACCCGCAGGAGAGGGACTTGGGTGAGCACCAGCTTCTGGGTCAGGCCCCATGCTCCCCATCTTGCTGGGTGTCACCCGAGGTGGGGTGGCGAGAGCTCTGGCAGCGGCATGGCACGCCTGGGCCTGGCGTTGGCCGTGAAGTGGGAATCGCCGCAGCATCTTCTTCCTCGGGCTGTGAGAATTGGCGGGGGGAGACAGGAAAAGTGCTTGGCCAAGGATGGCAGGGAGGGCACAGCGGCCGTGATGGTGGTGGTTGTGCCGTCCCACAGAGCTGTGCTGTCTCTTCCCACGTTTTCAGTGACTCCTTGGGGATAAAAGCCTAATCCTTTAACCAGACCAACCTCTCAGGGTCATCTGAGACTGTCAACTCCACCTGGGACCCTGGGGAGCACCTAGTCCACACCCGCACCTGGCAGGTGCCTGTGTGCCGGGCTGCTCACCTGTGCACGTGCCCTGAGCGCACCTGGGTGCCGACCTGGATGGCACTGCTTAGCTGGGCAGTCCCAGGGCACTCGGCCCCTAGTAGGTGCCACAGAGAAACCAGCACCAGGTGGCAGGGAACAGGCTGAGTCAGTAGAGGGGACCCACTGGGGTGGCCCAGGAGGCTGGGAAGGCTTCCAGGAGAATCCCCGCCTGCCCCTCATCCTCACTGCCTGATCCTTGTCCAAGTACAGACCCCAGGGCCAGGGATGCTGACTGACCAGTTCCAGGTGTTCCTGAGAACCAGATCTTTTTTTTTTTTTTTTTTTTGAGACAGAGTCTCGCTCTGTCGCCCAGGCTGGAGTGCAGTGGCCAGATCTCAGCTCACTGCAAGCTCCGCCTCCCGGGTTCCCGCTATTCTCCTGCCTCAGCCTCCCGAGTAGCTGGGACCACAGGCGCCGCCACCTCGCCCGGCTAATTTTTTGTGTTTTTAGTAGAGACGGGGTTTCGCCGTGTTAGCCAGGATGGTCTCGATCTCCTGACCTTGTGATCCGCCCGTCTCGGCCTCCCAAAGTGCTGCGATTACAGGCTTGAGCCACCGCGCCCGGCCGAGAACCAGATCTTAAGTCAGCTCCTGGGGACGCAGTCACGCTTTGACCTTGGCGGAGACTTCCCCAAGGGCAGGAGTCCTGGAGGACGCTGCCAAGTGGCCTCTGGGTGAGAGAGGACAGTTGGGGGTACATCTGAGAGAGGCTGAGAAGACAGTCCAAGGAGACTGGGCACCAATGGGTGTCCACGAAGAGGGAGAGTCCACAGGGATGGCCAGGCCCTGTCCTGGGAGCTGAAGGAATCGGTCCCAGGGGCACTTCGGGGCAGGGGTGGGGAGGCCGTGGCATCACGGGGTGGGGCTGAGCACAGCCACCCCAGGCAGTGAAGCCCGAAGGCCTAGGAATGGCAGCAGGGAGCATCAGGGAACCAGGCGGACACAGGGCCGAGCAGGCCAGGCCCCAAGGAGCACCTGCTTTTCTGGACAGGCAGAAGGTGCCCTGTGTTCCAGGACACGCAGATGCATGAGGAGGAGGCGGCCAGCTGGCAGCAAGGAGGAGAGCCAGGGCACCGAGCACCGGGAGGCAGCCCTTCCTCCCGCAAGTTCTCAGACCGCCGATGCCCTCTGACCTGGGAGTAGTGCCCACACCCCGCCAGGCCCCATCTCCTCCCCTCCTCACAGCCCCACTTCTCCAGGGCCCAGCCCTGATATCTCTTTCCCAGGCCTTCCAGGAGCTGTCTGCCCTCCTATCCCCCCGTCAGATCCCCCTGCCCTGTATGTTCCCCTAGGTCCCGATTCTCAGCCATCTCAGTCATCTATGGCTGCATAAAACCACACCCCAAGGCCAGCACAGTGGCTCACGCCTATATTCCCAGCACTTTGGGAGACCAAAGGAGGAGGAACACTTGAGCCCAGGAGTTACAGATCAGCCTGGGCAACCTAGCAAGGTCCTGTCTCTACCAAAACAAAAAAACAAGCGGGGCATGGTGGTATGCACCTGTAGTCCTAGCAGCTACTCGGGAGGCTGAGACGCAAGGACCACCTGAGCCTGGGAGGTCAAGGCTGCAGTGAGTTATGATTGCACCAGTAGACTCTAGCCTGGGTGACAGAGCAAGACCCTGTCTCAAAAAAATAAACCACAGCTCAGCCCACTACTCACAACATCCCTGAGTTGCTATTTTTCACAAGGCTTCCCTTTGCTGAGGCTCAGCCAGGCAGCTGTGCCATATCTGAGGACCCCGGGGTGGCTGCGGTCAGCTGCCAACTGGGGTTTGACCGAGACCACAATCCCTGCCCATGGGCTCTCAGCCCTCAGCGGTCTGGCCCCAGCTTCTCTCCATCACAGCAGTGGCCTTCCAAGGGCCAGCCCCGAGCACCTATCCCTCCACATGGTAGCAGCCAAAGCAAACCACAGGCCCGCACAGCGCCAGGCGAGAGATGAAGACAAGCCACCAACCCAGCCTGCTCCAAACACCAAGCTCTACTGTGACCCATGTGTGCAGTCACAGCCCCGTAGGGGTGAGAGGATACTTGAGCCCAGGACGTCTCAGCAGGCAGACAGCTGAGTTGAGACATTCTCAGCTCTGAGCTGAGTTCTCTTCTTGCTGAGAACTCTCCTGTCTCTGAATGTGGCGCACGCTCTCTCTCCCTCTCTCCCTCTCTCTCTCTCCCCGCCACCATCCTCACTTTATTTCTGGAAAGCTGTGGTAAGAAAATGAGCAGGGCCAGGCACGGTGGCTCATGCCTGTAATCCCAGCACTTTGGGAGGCCAAGGCGGGCAGAGCATGAGATCAGGAGTTTGAGACCAGCCTGGCCAACATGGTGAAACCTCATCTCTACTAAAACTACAAAAATCAGCCGGGCGTGGTGGTGGGCACCCGTAATGCCAGCTACTCAGGAGGCTGAGGCAGGAGAATTGCTTAAACTCAAGAGGAGGTGGTTGCAGTGAGCCGAGATCATGCCACTGCACTCCAGCCTGGGCAACAGAGCAAGACTCTGCCTTGGAAAAAAAAAAAGGTGGCGGGGGAGAAAAAAGAAGCGAGCAGAGCCTAGGATGAGGCCTCTGAGGCGTGCTGCCGGCGGGGTTCCCTGGCCACCATAGGCACAGCTCTTAGTGTAACTTTCACCTTCCCAGAGCCCCAGTGAGGAAGCACAGGGGTGTAAGGTCAGAAAGGGCCGGTGCTGCGGAAACCCGCTCACCCGAAGGACGGGCACTGGGGGGCCTGAGCTGAAGCCCCCCAGCCCAGGCACCCTAAGACTGGTGCCCAAGGGATATCTCAGTCTACCCTCAGTCACTGCCCTGGGATGGCCTTAGGCCCAAGCAGGGCTTTGAAGCTGCGCCCTCAGAGGATCGGGCAGAGCCTGGAACTAAGTCCAGGAGGCTCCGTAGTGGGTAGCAAGTCATGTCTGGGGCTCTGCAGCCTGCCCAGCCTCAGAACGGGGGACACTGGCACATCCCACAGACAACTGACTCTTCCTTTCCAATGGGGAGGACAAGGATGAGGACTGCCAGAGCTGGAGGGGGCAGCAGGAAGCACCAGGCGCTCAGTGCCCCCGCAACCCACCGGTTCTGTCACATCTGGCTCTGAGGCGTGCGCAGTCCCTCGGCCTCTTTTCCTCATTGGAGAGACTGACCGTCTTGGGTTAATTCCCTGCTTGTGGCATATTTCCCAGAGTGCCTGACTCCGGGAAAGACGGGAAGCCCATTTGACTCTGTGCTGCAGTCTCCAGCCACAGTTCAGAGTCTGGGATGCTCTGGAAATGTTTGTTCGAGAAGAAATGTGAGAAATAAACATGAAGGTATCCATCAGGGTCGGGCATGGTGACTCACACCTGTAATCCCAGCGTTTTGGGAGGCTGAGGTAGGAAGATCTCTGAGCCCAGAAGGTGGTGGAGAACAGCCTGGGCAACGTATCGAGACCCTGTCTACACAAAAAAATTAAAAATTAGCCAGGTGTTGTGACATGCACCTGTAGTCCCCATTACTCCAGGGGCTGAGGCAGGGGGATCACTTGAGCCGAGGAGTTTGAGGTTGCAGTGAGCCAAGATTGAGACTGCCCCATTGTACTGCAGCCTGGGGGACAGAGCAAGACCCCATGTCCAAAACCAAACAAAACTTTTGTTTTGAGACACAGTTTCAGTCTGTCACCCACACTGGAGTGCAGTGGCTCGATCTTGGCTCACTGAAACCTCTGCCTCCCCGGTTCAAGGGATTTTCCTGCTTCAGCCTCCCAAGTAGCTGGGATTACAGGCGCATGCCACTGTGCCCGGCTAATTTTTTGTATTTTTAGTAGAGACAGGGTTTCACCATGTTAGCCAGGCTGATCTCAAACTCCTGACCTCAAGTGATCCGCCTCAGCCTCCCAAAGTGTTGGGATTACAGGCGTGAGCCAGCGTGCCTGGCCAAATAATTTATTAAAATATATTTTCTTAGCGTTGCTTTCCTTAGAAGTCTGAAAAAAAAAAAAAGGGCCAGGTGCGGTGGCTCATGCCTGTAATCCCAGCACTTTGGGAGGCTGAGGCGGGAGGATCAAGAGGTCAGGAGATCAAGACTATCCTGGATAACACAGTGAAACCCCGTCTCTAGTAAAAATATATATATATATCTTGGCCGGGCATGATGGCGGGCGCCTATAGTCCCAGCTACTTGGGAGGCTGAGGAAGGAGAATGGTGTGAACCTGGGAGGCAGAGCTTGCAGTGAGCCAAAATCGCGCCACTGCACTCCAGCCTGGGCAACACAGCAAGACTCCATCTCAAAAAAATAAAATAAAATAAAATAATTCTGGAAGGGCTAGGCACAGTGGCTCACATCTGTAATCCCACCACCCACTTTGGGAGGCCAAGGCAGGAGGAGGATCGCTTGAGCCCAGAAGTTCAAGACCAGCCTGGGCAACATAACAAGACCCTGTCTCTCTCTCTATATATATATTTTGTTTGTTTGTTTGTTTAGACAGTTTCCTTCTTGTTGCCCAGGCTGGAGTGCAATGGTGCAATCTTGGCTCACTGCAGCCTCTGCCTCCTGGGTGCAAGCGATTCTCCTGCCTCAGCCTTCCAAGTAGCTGGGATTACAGGTATGCAGCACCATGCCCGCCTAATTTTATTATTTTTAGTAGAGACGGGATTTCACCGTGTTTGCCAGGCTGGTCTCGAACTCCTGATGAGGTGATCTGCCCACCTCGGCCTTCCAAAGTGCTGGGGTTAGAGGTGTGAGCCACCATGCCCAGCCTGACCCCATCTCTATTTAAAAACAATTTTGGCCGGGCTCAGTGGTTCACGCCTGTAATCCCATCACTCTGGGAGGCTGAGGTGGGTGGATCACAAGGTCATGAGGTCAAGACCATCCTGGCTAACACGGTGAAACCCCGTTTCTACTAAAAAAAGAAAAATACAAAAAATTAGCCGGGCGTGGTGGTGGGCGCCTGTGGTCCCAGCTACTCAGGACGCTGAGGCAGGCAAATAGCATGAACCCGGGAGGCGGAGCTTGCAGTGAGCCGAGATCACACCACTGCACTCCAGCAGCCTGGGCGACAGAGGGAGACTCCGCCTCAAAAATAAAATAAAATGGCCGGGCGCGGTGGCTCAAGCCTGTAATCCCAGCACTTTGGGAGGCCGAGACGGGCGGATCACAAGGTCAGGAGATCGAGACCATCCTGGCTAACCCTGTGAAACCCCGTCTCTACTAAAAAATACAAAAAACTAGCCGGGCGAGGTGGCAGGCGCCTGTAGTCCCAGCTACTCGGGAGGCTGAGGCAGGAGAATGGCGTGAACGCGGGAGGCGGAGCTTGCAGTGAGCTGAAATCCGGCCACTGCACTCCAGCCTGGGCGACAGAGCGAGACTCCGTCTCAAAAATAAAATAAAATAAAATAAAATTTTGGCCGGGCGCGGTGGCTCATGCCTGTAATCCCAGCACTTTGGGAGGCTGAGGTAGGGGGATCATGAGGTCAGGAGATTGAGACCATCCTGGATAACATGATGATAACATGGTTAACATCTCTACTAAAGATACAAAAAATTAGCCAGGCACGGTGGTGCGCTCCTGGTAGTCCCAGCTACTGAGGAGGTTGAGGCAGGAGAATCGTTTGAACCGGGGAGCAGAAGTTGCAGTGAGCCGAGATCGCACCACTGCACTGCCTGGGCGACAAAGCGAGACTCCGTCCCAAAAAACAAAAAATGTCCAGAGGGGTATAAAAACCCATTAACACAGTTACCTCCAAAGGAAAGAGGGCTGGGGCCGGGGCAGCTGTGGATTTTTGTTTATATCTGTGGGTACCCTTTGATTTTTTTTTTTTTTTTTTTTTTTTGTGTCGGGGGCTCGCTCGATCGCCGTCGCTGGATCTCAGTTCACTTCAAGCTCCACCTCGCGGGTTCCCGCCATTCTCCTGCCTCAGCCTCCCGAGTAGCTGGGACTACAGGCGCCTGCCACGTCGCCCGGCTAGTTTTTTGTATTTTTTAGTAGAGACGGGGTTTCACCGTGTTAGCCAGGATGGTCTCGATCTCCTGACCTCGTGATCCGCCCGTCTCAGCCTCCCAAAGTGCTAGGATTACAGGCTTGAGCCACCGCGCCCGGCCAGGTACCCTTGGATTTTATACCCTATTTATTAGCTTAGTTTCTTCAAATAACAATAATATTAATAAAGCCTTTTAGAGCACTTGCCTGGTGCCTGGCACTAGCTGGGGGTCCCTGGAAGGTGGGTTTCCCCCCTTGCTCACCTCCTCCCCTCCTGAGGGTCAGACCTGGGTCCTGGGATGAAGAGGGGAGCACGGTGAAGGCTTTTGTGTTAATTATTTGCACATCACAGAGGCCCCTCCCCCCAGTTTAAGCTATAGCCCCCTTAAGGCGCTTGGGTTTTATGCCAAATGCTCGGCCCCGCCCCACCCCTCCAGGCCTCTCTGTCTGGGAGACTCCATCTGTTCCCTTCTCCCTCTGCTGCCCTCAAGGGTCTCAGAGCCCCTCCCCCATCCAGACAACCTTGAGTGCCCACAGCCCACTCAGGGAGGTCAGGCAACCAACCGCTCATTGCTCAAGGGTCTCTAGGGAAGCCGGGGTCCCCAAGGAGCCCAGATGGGCACTGCCGGGCCCCCTTTCCATCTTCACGCACCTGATGAGCCCCAAAAGCCATCGTTTGAAAGAAAAGTGTTAGACTTTTTATTTTATTTTATTTATTTATTTGTTTTTCAGAGAGCATCTCGCTCTGTGGCCCAGGCTGGAGTGCAGTGGTGGAATCACAGCTCACTGCAGCCTCAACCTTCCAGGCTCAAGCCATCCCCCCACCTCAGCCTCCTGGGCAGCTGGGACTACAGACACGCACCACCATGCCTGACTAATTTTTGTAGTTTTTACAGAGACAGGAGTCTCACCATGTTGCCCAGACTGGTCTCAAACTCCTGAGCTCAAGCAATTCTCCTGCCTCAGCCTCCCAAAGTGCTGGGATTCCAAGCACCAAGTATTTGACTTTTTAAAAAAGGTGAGGTCAGGGCCGGGCATGGTGGCTCACGCCTGTAATCCCAGCACTTTGGGAAGCCACTATGGTGACGCCCCATTTCTACTAAAAAACACAAAAATTAGCCGGTCGTGGTGGCAGGCGCCTGTAGTCCCAGCTACTCAGGAGGCTGAGGCAGGAGAATTGCTTGAACCTGGGAGGTGGAGATTGCAGTGAGCTGAGATCGCACCACAGCACTCCAGCCTGGGCAACAGAGTGAGACTCCGTCCCAGAAAAAAAAAAAAGCGACAGAGTGAGACTCCATCTCAAAAAAAAAAAAAAAAAAAAAAAAGAGGCCAGGTGCGGTAGTTCACGCCTGTCATCCCAGCACTTTGGGAGGCCAAGGCGGGCAGATCACCAGGTCAGGAGATTGAGACCATCCTGGCTAACATGGTGAAACTCCATCTCTACTAAAAATAAATATTAAAAAAAAAAAAAAAAATAGCCAGGCGTGGTGGCAGGCGCCTGTGGTCCCAGCTACTCAGGAAGCTGAGGCAGGAAAATGGCGTGAACCCGGGAGGCAGAACTTGCAGTGAGCCGAGATCGCGCCACTGCACTCCAGCCTGGGCGACAGAGCGAGACTCTGTCTCAACAAAAAAAAAAAAAAAAAAAAAAAGAGTGAGGTCAGTCCCCATCCCCGTGACTTTGGGAGAGGCCACTGTGGCCCTGGAGGAAATGGGCCCAGCTGAGTCTGGGGCTTCCTGTCCCCTCCCCGACCCTCGATAATGAATTGGAAGGGGCTGAGCTGGGGCAGGAGGTCTGCAGGGGGTGTCCCATGGAGACACACTGGGAAGCTCAGAGGCCTCGCCCACCAGAGGGACCTGCCCGAGTCCTCCTGGGGCTGGTGACAGCTCCACAGCCCCCAGCAGGACTCAGGGTCCCTCCCAATGAGGCCTCCTAAGTGAGGAGGTCACAGCAGACAGCAGTGGGGGCACCCAGGGCTGGGGCCCTAAGACACAGAGCACGCCCCACTGTCCCCCAGACCCAGACCGCCCGCATGCCTGGACTGGGCAATGTAGCTCAGTCTCTTCTTTCTTTCTTTTCTTTTCTTTTGGAGACAGAGTCTCACTCTGTGGCCTAGGCTAGAGTGCAGTGGAGTAATCTCGGCTCATGCAACCTCCACCTCCTGGGTTCAAGCGATTCTCCTGCCCCAGCCTCCCAAGTAGCTGAGATTACAGGCACCTGCCACCACGCCTGGCTAATTTTTGTATTTTTAGTAGATTACAGGTGTGAGCCACTGTACCCGGCCTCTTTTCCCTTTTTTTTTTTTTTTTTTTTCTCTTTAACCGGGTCTTGCTTTGTCACCCAGGCTGGAGTGCAGAGAATGGTGCCATCATAGCTCACTGCAGCCTCAGCCTCCTGGGCTCAAGCAATCCTCCCGCCTGGGCTTCCCAAGTAGCTGGAACTACAGGCCTTAGCCACTGCGCCCAGCCCAGTCTCTCCTTTCTTTGCGCTAACAAGTTTAATTGAATGTTTTCCCTTAAGTTGTGATCTTTGGGGATCACAGTGAACCCCAACAAGGATCTCGGAGCCCTGGCTGCACTTGCCTTGACTCACTGGGGACTCTCAAGTCTCAGTGTCCCCTTCTGAGCAATGGCAGGTGGGACTCCCAACCCCATGGCAGGCTTAGTGGAGGAGCCACCTCAGGGTGTGGGGTCCCTGATGGCCCCCGACCCAGCTAGGAGAACTGCCAGGAATGGGGGCGCATGGGACAGAGGCTGGTACCCTGAGTGCTGAATCCCTGTAGGCTGGAGATAGATTCCTGGGAGCTGGTCGGCCCCAGGCACACACAGACACTCATGTGTGCATGCCTACATGCACGTGTACCTGCCTGTGCATGGGGCTTTTTGCACAGGTTCATATGTGTGTGTGCACACGCCTGTGTGCATGCAAGTTCACAAGTGTGTGAGTGCATGTGATAGGCTGCGCCCTTGTGAATGAACAATCTCTGAGACAGCGAAGGTGACTCAGGCAGGAGCGGAAACTGCACCTACTGCCCTGGCTCCCTGCCCCAGGGAGCTCCAGAACCTGTCCTGACAGGAGGGACCTGAAGGTGTGAAAAAGTCAGGAGATGGGGAGCCCGGGTGCCCCAGAGTCTGCCGGTCCCTGCTCCTCCGGAAGATGCTCGTGGCCTCCACGCGGGTCTGGAGAGCCATGACCTGGCTCCCTCGACCCACATCTCACCTGGGACCCCAGAGATGCCCCCGGCCCCTGGCCTGGCTTCCCCTCAAAGGGCAGGGCTTGGGCAGGTCCCTCACCCCGTTATTCCCCTGTCCCTTTCAGCTGGGCAGCTCCTACCAACTCCTCCCTAGAGATCTCGTGAATGGCCCTTCCAGCCTCCCCCATCGGACTACGGTGTTCATTGGCTGCAGCCTCAGAAATCTCGGCCACGTGGTAGGCGCCAAATTTTGCAGAATGAATGGAATTCGGAATCAGCCGGAGCCTCGGCTCTGGGGACCTTAGGGTCATTCTAGGTCAGTTCCGTGGGCAGAAATGAGCCGGACTCCTCCCCTCCCCCTCCAGTGCCCCCCACCCTCCTCCCCAGGTCTCAAAGAGTTTGGTTCCGGAGGATTAATCTGTCCCTTCCACGTCATTGAGATTTTTCTGGCTCCCAGCTTGGCCTTCATGGGGGAGGGGAGGGGGTGGCACCCGGAACCTCGCTGAGAGGACCCCGACTTCCCTCTGCGGCAGCCACCTGCCCTTGCCAATCTCAAGACTGCCGCCCCGCCCCCACCACCACCACGGACCACCTATCATAGCGCAGCCCTCCCAGTTGCGTCATCAGCAGCCAATCAGCGCTTCCTCTGCTGCCGGTGGTCGGGGGGCAGGGGAACAGGGGGGTCCGGCCTGCAGCACCCTGGCTGCCCCCGGAACGCCCCGCGTGTCCCAAATTCCGTCGCCATCACCGCCTTCCCAGCGCAAGACTGGGCACCCGGTCCCGCCGCTCCAGGCTGCGCCTTCCTGCTGCTCCCCTGTCTTTGCGCAGCTGCTACCCCTAGGGGCACCTGAGAGTGTATGAGGCTGCACGTGGTCCACGAGCCCCTGCCCAGCCCCTGAAGCCTAGGATGCAAAGGGAGGCTCAGAACCTAGGTCGCCCCGACTGTGGCCTTGGGAAAGTCTGGAAACAGTCCTCAGCCTCTGATCTGCCAGATATCCCCAGGGCTGCTGGTTCCAACGTAGGCACTGGCTCAGGCCCAGGGGTCGGCCCCGGTCCATCTTACGGGACGGTCATCCCGCAAGGGGCCCGGGCAGCATCTCCCAGCCCCAGGGGCACCCCAGCCTGCTGTGTCTGGGGACGTGGAAGGCCCAGATCCTTGCAGTGTGGGGCGGAGCTGCACCTACCACCATGTCCCCTAGTCGAGGGGCACATGTCAACTAGAGAAGAACGTGGGGTCTCCTGGTTTGAGTATTCCCTGGGCTGCACCTTCTAAACATTCAGTGTGCAGCCCCCAGACACCCCGAGGCCCCCTGCATGGTGGACGTGGCCTACAAGGAGCCACAGCCACTTCTTGGCACAGAACTGCTCCTAGTGGCTCTGGGGGTCCCACGGGCCACAGCCCACCCCCTCCCAGCGCCCCATCCCCCGCTTAAGGAGGTGTGCTGGGCCCATAACCTCCGGAGCACCCACTGTGGCCGTGGCCTCCCTCCAACCGCACCCTCCCAGCACTGAGCTGGTGAGCCAGGGCGCCTACCTGTCCCGCCAGCCCTCCCACCCACCTCAGCCCCAAGACACACACAGGCCGGCCTGGGGCTGCAGACTGAGTTATTTTATTTCGCTATTTCCAGTTTGAAGCTACTATCATGGGCGTTTAGAGTTATACAAATGACACTTACAAAAAATAAAAGACCAAGACACCCAGAGTGAGATGCATGTCGGGAGGGGGGAGGCTGGCAGCAGGGGGGCCCCGGCGGCTCACCCCAGGGCTCCCCCAGGGGGGCGACACCTGGCTTCATCCCCCCAGGAGGCCCAGGGAGCACCTATCACAGCGGGGGCTCTGGCCCAGGCGTCCACAGCCCACGCCCGGGGCTGGACAGGAAGGATGGAAAGAGGGGGCTGAGATGCACCCCCTGGGGAGGGTGCTGAGATCCCCCCCAGATCACTCACTACTACAACCAGGCTTGCCTGGGACGCCTCCAGCAATAATATTTCATTAAAAAAAATACTGATTTGGTCATTTTCTGCTTCCAGTCAGGCTAGGGTGAAAGGAAAGAGACAGGAGGAAGACGGCCCCCACACCCCTACCCTCCCCCTCCACCCCCCTGGCCGAACGTGCAGCGGGCAGACCCTGTGGCTGTCACGCCCTGCCACTCTGGGGCAGGGAGCCAGCCTGAGCCTCTGCCACGTGGGAAAGGGGCTGTTTCCAGCCACCACCCAAAAAAACACCAAGGGTCAGTCCTAGCCCACCCGACGGCTTCCCTTCCCAAGCAGGGGTTTCACGACAGTGCATCAGGGAGAGCCACTGACAGGCTTGGGACACGTCCCCAGCTCCTAGGGGGCTGGGAGGAGGTGGCCGGGAGGGGAAGGAGATTCCAGTTAAACTACACGCCCAGGGCTCCCAGCTCCCAACCACCCTTTAGCCGCTTCCAGAGAAATAAGGCTGAGAGCCGTCTGAGGTCAGAAGAAAGAGGTGCCAGACGCCCTGTGGCAGACAAGAGGGCAGGGGCATCTGAAATGCCTCCCAGGGCCAGGCCGCAGCCGCTGACCCGAGGGGAGTAGGGAACCCGGGCGGAGAGGAGAGTGGGGAGTCCATAGGGGCAACAGGTGGGGGCACCGTTTTCTCTGGGGTTTCCAGTTTGAAAGGCAAGGGGGTTTGCCTCCCGCCCCGGAGCCCACCTGGAGGAGAAGGGGTTAGCAGGGAGGGTTGGGAGGAGCCGCCTTGTGGGCAGGGGTGGGGAAGGGCAGGCAGGCCCTAGTATTCCCAGAGCGAGGCGGGGTCCACGGTCTCTGCCGAGGCCTTCAGAACCCCTGCATGGTCGCCCTTCAGGTAGCGCCCGCCCACCTTGATGGCCACCTTGTTGTAGTCGCAGAACTCGAAGAAGAAGTCCACAGGAGCGTCGCCGCTGCTGGTGACCGCGGAGTCGCTGCCCACTGTCCAGTATTTGCCTGTGGAGTCTGGGGAGGGGTCTCTATCAAGCGGTGCCCAAAGCCCGGCTCCCCACCCCCACCCTGGACAGCGGAGGGTGGGCACGGGTGTTCCCAAGGGTGATGCTCCACCCTCCAGTCCCGGCTCTGGAACGAGCCAGGGTCCCTATGGCCCCCACGTCCTCCTGCCCGTGATGGACACATGAACGAGGGTCCTAGAACGTGTTCTGCCCGGCCGCGGTGGCTCACGACTGTCATCCC
Source organism: Papio anubis (assembly GCF_008728515.1). Lineage (NCBI taxonomy): Eukaryota > Metazoa > Chordata > Mammalia > Primates > Cercopithecidae > Papio > Papio anubis. The sequence continues at coordinate 143,108,934 of NC_044979.1, forward strand.
AGCACTTTGGGAGGCTGAGGTGGGCGGATCACTTGAGGTCAGGAGTTTGAGACCAGCCTGGCCAACATGGTGAAACTCCGTCTCTACTAAAAATACAAAAATTAGCCGGGTGTGGTGGTGCACACCTGTAATCCCAGTACTGTGGGAGGCTGAGGTGGGTGGATCACTTGAGGCCATGAATTTAAGACCAGCCTGGCCAACACGGTAAAACCTGTCTCTACTAAAAATACGAAAATTAGCTGGACATGGTGGCTCCCATGCATAGTCCCAGCTACTCGGGAGGCTAAGGCAGGAGAATCACTTGAACCCAGGAGGCGGAGGTTTCAGAGAGCCAACATCACACTACTGCACTCCATCCTGGGTGACAGAGCAACACTCTGTCTCAAAACAAATAAATAAATAATAAATTTTAAAAATATAAAAATTAGCCGGGTGTGGTGGCGCGCACCTGTAATCCCAGCTACTCGGGAGGCTGAGGCAGGAGAATCACTTGAACCCAGGAGGCAGAAGTTGCAGTGAGCCGAGATCGCACGACTGCACTCCAGCCTGGGTGAGGGAGTGAGTCTCAAAAAAACAAACAAACAAAAAAACCATGTTCTGAATCCTAATAGGCACCTCTGGGTTATTGGGGGTCCTCCCGGGAAGGGGCTCCAGTCCCATAACCGAGGCGTGTCCTCCCCTGCACACCCTTTCCAGAACCTCCCTGATCCCTGCTCTCCTCCCCCTCCCTGCTCTCCCCACCCCACATCTGCTCTCCTCCCCCTCCCTGCTCTCTCCACCCCACACCTGCTGTCCTCCCCCTCCCTGCTCTCCTCCCCCTCCCCCTCCCGCTCCCTGCTCTGCTCCCCCTCCTTGCTCTCCCCACCACCACCTCTCTGTCAGATGGGCAAGCTAAGTCCCCCCAACCATACAGACAAGAGGGAAAGGGGCTGCTTGCATCCCCGAGTCCCTGGTGGCCGTTGGACACCTGTCCCCTTAGGGCCCAGAATGGCCCTGAGCCAAGCCAGGGTCAAGTGTGGGTGCAGAGGGTGCTCCCCGCAGCCCTGACCCCAGCCCAGACCCCAGCCCCCACCGAGGGGTTCCCTGCCCAGCAGCTGCCTGCAGGAGAACCTGCCTTTGATGTTGTAAGCGCCATCGTTGAACTCCAGCTGGAAGACGTCATAGCTGGAGCGGTTGGCATCCAGGGTGCCCGTGACCTTGCGGCAGCCGATGAAGCCGTGCTCCCCGCGGAACACGATGATGGGGCGGTTGATGAGCTTCATGAGGAAGAGCTCTGAGTCCCCTGTCCCAGAAAGAGGGGAGTCAGTGTGACTCCTGGCAGGAGGTGGGGTGGGGGCTGGGGTGACCAGAGAGGGAGGGCCAGGAGCTGGGGTCACACAGCAGTCAGCCTTAGGGTAGGACAGTTGCAGGGCCAGTCCAGGGGGATGCCCAACACAGAGCAGGCCTTGATTGGGGCTACCAAGTGACCATGGCACGGCCAGACCCTCCAGGACTCCAGGACAGCTCCGGGAAACTGGGGCTTTGGCAGTACCTGCTGTCTCCACTGAGGCGGCCAGCTGCCCATTCTTCTTGGAGGTCACAAACTTGCCATTGGACGCCCGCAGTGTGATGCGCCGGTCACGCCACTCGATGTCGAAGTAGCAGCTGGCATTCCTGGGGGATGGCAGGACAGGGTCAGGCGGGGTAGCCCAGGCAAGGTGGTGGGGGGTGGTGACAGGTGGGAGCAGGGCACTCACTTGGTGGAGGCGGTGGACTGCACGCCCCCAGTAGCTGTCAGCGTCCAGTACTTGCCCGTGTGGGTACGGAAGGCACACTTTTTGGTGTCGCGGTCAATCTCCAGCTGGAAGGTCTCCTGGTCGGTCTCCTCGTCCTGATTGGCAGACAGGTCCATACCTGCGGAGAGGAGGCCTCGGGCTGGTACAGGGGCCCCGCATCCCCTAGCTCTGGCTGACCACAGCCCTGAACTCACAGAACTACACATGCAAGGGAACATCATGGGGCGGGGTGGGGCAGGTGGCCAAGACCCTACAGTGGCACACATCAGAGGAATGGAGGCAGGGCCGGTCAGAGGCCAAGGCCAGCTACATCTGTTCCCACGTGACTTTCCCCAGTTAGAGAAATAATGGGGCCAGGGACAGAGGCTCATGCCTGTGATCTCTTTTTTTTTTTTTTTTTTTTTTTGAGACGGAGTCTCGCTCTATCGCAGGCTGGAGTGCCGTAGCCGGATCTCAGCTCTGGCCTCGCCTCCCGGGTTCGCATGTTCTCCTGCCTCAGCCTCCCGAGTAGCTGGGACTACGAAGCCCTAGCCAGCCAGCTGGTTTTTGCATTTTTGCAGTAGAAACGGGGTTTTACCGTGTTAGCCAGGATGGTCTTGATCTCCTGACTCATGATCCCACGCCGTCACCGACCTCCCAAAGGGGCCCCTGAGATCTGATGAGCCACCCGGCGCCCATTTCACTGTGATCTCCAACTTTGGGGAGGCCAAGACCAGGAGGGATTGCCCGAGTCTAGGAGTTCAGGGCAGCCTGGGCAGCAGAGCAGACCCGCCTCTACAAATTATTAGTATTACACTATTTTTTTTTTTTTGGGGCCGGTCTGCGCTCTGTATGCAGGCTGGAGTGCAGTGGCGGATCTCAGCTCACTGCAAGCTCCGCCTCCTGGGTTTACACCATTCTCCTGCCTCAGCCTCCCGAGTAGCTGGGACTACAGGCGCCCGCCACCTCGCCCAGCTAGTTTTTTGTATTTTCTAGTAGAGACGGGGTTTCACCGTGTTAGCCAGGATGGTCTTGATCTGCTGACCTCGTGATCCTCCCGTCTCGGCCTCCCAAAGTGCTGGGATTACAGGCTTGAGCCACCGTGCCCGGCCCAAATTATTTTTTTTAATTAGCTGGGAGTGGTGGTGCACACCTGTGGTCCCAGCTACTTGGGAGGCTGAAGCAGGAGGATCGCTGAGGCAGGAGGTTGAGGCTGCAGTGAGCCGTGATTGCACCACTGCACTCCAGCCTGGGCGACAGAATGAGACCCTGTCTCAAAAAAAACAAAAAGGATCAAGAATCACTGCAGGAAAGACATTCTTGAGCCAACCAGGAGGGTCTTAATGCAGCCCAGAATTAGATGTGAAGCATTGATTACTGTTGATCACGTTGTGGTTACATAAGAAAATGGCCTCATTTTTTTAGAAACACAGATGGAAGTATTTTGGGATGAAATGCCCTGATGTCAGGGATTTGCTTTAAATACAACCAAAAACGGTATAGAAAAGGACAAATGGGCTGCAGCCCAGCGGAACAGCGCATCTGGGGGGGCCGTGTCTGGGGGTTCATGCTATTGTTCCTGCTTTTATGTAAAAGTTAAAAGAATAAGACATAATGGTACGTGTTCCTTTCCTTTAGAAAACTCATAAAAGGGCCAGGTGCAGTGGCTCATGCCTGCAATCCCAGCACTTTGGGAGGCCAAGTCAGGAGGATCATTTGAGACCAGGAGTTCAAGACCAGCCTGGGCAACTTAGCAAGACCCTACTTCTAAAAACAAACAAACAAACAAACAAACAATTGTTAAAACCCTGTCTCTAAAACAAACAGGAAAAAGGAAACTATGAAGTCCTACATATCCCCTTCCCACCGCACTGCAGAACACCCCTGTGTTGGCAAATACACCTTTCTTTCTTTTCAAGACAGGGTCTTGCTCTGTTGCCCAGGTTGGAGTGCAGTGGCACAATCGTAGCTCACTGCAGCCTTGACTACCTGGGCTTAATGATCATCCCATCTCAGCCTCCCAAATAGCTGAGACTACAGGCACACACCACCACATCAAGCTAATTTTTTTTCTATTTGGTAGAGACAGGATCTGGCTATGTTGCCCAGGGTGGTCTTGAACTCCTGGCCTCCCATGATCCTCCTAACTCAGCCTCCCAAAGTGCTGAGATTACAGGCACGAGCCACCATGTGCCTGGCCAGTGAATACACAACTTTCTAGCTGTTTTTTTCTTACACATACGGAACATGCAGGCTGCCGTGGTAGCTCACGCCTGTAATCCCAGCACTTTGGGAAGCTGAGGCAGGCGGATCACCTGAGGTCAGGAGTTCTAGACCAGCCTGGCCAACACGGTGCAACCCCGTCTCTACTACAAATACAAAAATTGGCTGGGCGTGGTGGAGCACGCGCCTGTAATGCCAGCGGCTTGGAAGGCTGAGGCAGGAGAATCACTTGAACCTGGGAGGCGGAGGGTGCAGTGAGCTGAGATTGTGCCACTGTACTCCATCCTGGGCGACAGAGCCAGACTCCATCTCAAAAAAATAAAAAAGAAAAAAGAAACATGCACAGATGTCCTCTGTCTCTGGATTTGCATACCGTTTTCTATATGGCATATTTACATGTTTCTGTGTCCCTAAAAAGTCGAATGGGACTGGCCGGGCGCGGTGGCTCACCCTTGTAATCCCAGCACTTGGGGAGACCAAGGCGGGTGGATCATGAGGTCAGGTGTTTGAGACCAGCCTGGCCAACAGGGTGAAACCTCGTCTCTACTAAAAATACAAAAAAAAATTAGCCGGGTGTGGTGCCGGGTGCCTGTAATCCCAGCTGCTCAGGAGGCTGAGGTAGAATTGCTTGAACCCAGGAGGCAGAGGCTGCAGTGAGTTGAGATCCACCACTGCACTCCAGCCTGGGTGACAGAGCAAGACTCCGTCTCAGAATAGGACCCCAGGGATCTCTATCATCGGGACACTTAAGGTCCTTTCAGGTTTTGCTCCCCTAAACTATAGTGCAGTTGCTATTCTTTTTTTTGAGAAAGAGTCTCGCTCTGTCGCCCAGGCTGGAGTGCAATGGCACAATCTTGGCTCACTGAAACCTCTGCCTCCTGGGTTCAAGCAATTCTCCTGCCTCAGCTCTCCTGAGTAGCTGGGATTCCAGGTGCCAGCCACTATGCCCAGATAATTTTTTTGTATTTTGAGTAGAGATGGAATTTCACTACATTGACCAGGCTGGTCTCAAACTCCTGACCTCAGGTAATCCGCCCACCTCGGCCTCCCAAAGCACTGGGATTCCAGGGTGGAGCCCCCGCCCCCGCCCCCCCAATTGCTTTCTTTTTTTTTTTTTTTTTTTTTTTTAATTCTTTTTTTTGAGACGGAGTCTCGCTCTGTCACCCAGGCTGGAGTGCAGTGGCCGGATCTCGGCTCACAGCAAGCTCCGCCTCCCGGGTTCACGCCATTCTCCTGCCTTAGCCTCCCGAGTAGCTGGGATTACAGGCTCGCGCCACCGCGCCCGGCCTCTTTTTTTTTTTTGATCTACGGTCTCATTCTGTCCCCAAGGCTGGAGTGCAGTGGCGTGATCTCGGCTCACTGCAACCTCCGCCTCTCGGGTTCACGCCATTCTCCTGCCTCAGCCTCCGGAGTAGCTGGGACTACAGGTGCCCGCCACCATACCTGGCTAATTTTTTTGTCTTTTTAGTAGAGACGGGGTTTCACCGTGTTAGCCAGGGTGGTCTTGATCTCCTGACCTCGTGATCTGCCCGCCTCGGCCTCCCAAAGTGCTGGGATTACAGGCGTGAGCCACCGCACTCAGCCCACAATTGCTATGCATTATAACTCCATTGCTTTTGCATATCCACGTGGATTCCTCCAGCTAAAACCTGGAGGTGGGATGTTTGGCTCCAGCAGCATAAATTCACATTCCCCACGCACTCTGGATTCTAAGAACTGCAGCAGCAGAGGCGTCTGCGGGCTCTGTATGGCTGCCTGGCTCAGAGCTGGAGAATGTCTTCATTTGGGCGCCTTTATGCCACAGGAACCCCAGCGGTGGGTGGCAGGCATCACCCACAGGAGAGGGAGGCTGGGGGTGGTGGAGCCCACACCAGAGGACACATCCTCAGTTCCTTTTTTTTTTTTTTTTCAGACAGGGTCTTGCTCTGTTGCCCAGGCTGGAGTGCAAGTGGCCCAAGCACGGCTCTCCACAGCCTCCAACTCCTGGTCAAGGAATCCTATTGCCTCAGCCTCCCCGGTAGGTGGGACCACAGGCACTCGCCACCATGCCTGGCTAACTTTAAAATTATTCTGTAGAGATGGGGGTGGTCTCGCTATGTTGCTCAAACTCCTGGATTCAAGCAATTCCCCCCCACCCGGTTTGCCTCCCAGCATGCTGGGATTACAGGGGTAAGCCACCGTGTCCGGCCTCCCCATCCTGCTGTATCCTCACGCAACCAGCTGTATCCTCACCCAACCACACATCCCCACATCCGCACCACAGGCAGGGATCTGCATCCCACTTCACAAAGAGGGAGACTGAGGCTGGTGGTGGCAAGAGGAAGTAAGGGTCCGGCTGGCTTTCTGGATAGGAGGTGTGTGGGCCTCTTGCCACGCCCTCTCCCTGCCCCACCCTCCTGTCTATGGGTCCCTGGCCTCACACCCTGGCCCGCCCCTTCTTAGAACCCCTTGGGCCCCACCTTCCAGGTTCCCTGGGCCCCCTCAAGGCCATAGCCCGTCTCCTCCACAGCGTCCACTGCCTGGGACTCCATTGGGTCGGCTGGCTCGGCCACCGCACCCCAGCCAAGCACGGGAAGAGGATGAGGTGAGCAGGTGCTGGGTCCCCAGGGTGCCAGGCCCATCCTAAGGCCACACCCCAGGGAACACAACGAGGGCTGGGGCCTCTGCTCGCTCAGCCCTCCACCAGCTAAGAGGCCCTGCAAAGGTCTGGCACGCCCCACCCCCACTGCACAGAAGCCGCAGGGCTGCAGGGAGCTGTCAGGCCAGCCACACCCGCACAGCTGCCCTCACCGCCCCCTCATTCTGCTCAGAAGGGCCTGCATGTCTACAGGCAGGGGCTGCACCCTGCTCTGTTCAAAGCCACTGCGTGGGCCCTGGCCTGTGCGGGCTACACAGCACCACCTGTCCAACACGTGGGGGGGTCCGCTGATCGGAGGGAAGTTAGGGACCAGGTAAGAGGACAGCCTCCTGCAGGCCAACCCCAGCAGCAGAAAGGACGGAGGGACAGGTGCTAGGTCCACCCCAGCGGCAGAAAAAAACAGAAGGCATCGGGAGCTCCAGGTTCCCCAGAAAGAGGGGCAAAAGGAGAAGGGGGGGTCGGACAGTGGAACAGAAACCACATTGGAACAGCCTTGTCCTAGAGTTTACAGGGCTCGTCCTCACACAGCCTTGCAAATAAGCAGGGCGCTTACCAGCCCACCTGGAACAAATGCAGGAAGCCGGGAGGCTCCTTCTCAATGAGACTTCCGATGGCTGCGCTGGGCTTAACTGGGGGCAGCCACAGGGCCACGTGTGAATGCACACAGGCCTTAATCCTCCTGGCAACTCCATGAAATTTACACTAACCTCATGCCCCAGGCCAGAGAAGAAAGGGAGCTTCCCAGCCTGGCCCAGGACCACACAATTGCCGCCATTTGTACCACGACTCAGTCCCCTTCAGCCTGTTGCGTTCAATCCTGGAACTGGTTTGATGCAAAGGCCTAGGCCAGCCAGTGAGGCACCCACCGCGCGGGGCCAGGCACCCTTGGGCGAGTGTCTTCCCTGCACCTTTCCTCAGTTTCCCCACCTGTCAAAAGGGCCCAGCCTCTTCACTCTGCCAGGATGTTGAAAGGATTTAGGGGCCTGGTGCCAAGTAGACATCAGGTCCCACCCCAGCAGGGAGGGATGGGGGAAAGGGGAGTCGTCCCCCCAGTTCAGCAGGGCCCCTCCTGGCTCCAAGGCCCTCGCTTGGCCTTGGAGTCTCTAATTAGAGCTGTGTTACTATGGGAACAGGGTTTTCTTCAGGATTTCTCTTTTCATCAACAGAGGCACAGAAATCCTGAGTCACAGGCCCACAGAAGCCCCCAGGAGCCAGGAGATTAAGAGTCTCCTGTGCTGGGCCCACGGGTACCTCTCCCGCCTCCTTCCAGAGAGGTCTAGGCCCCTGCCTGTCCTCCCCTCACGATGGCCTTCCCTGTTTCCAGCCTTTGAGTCATCCTCTCTGGTGTTGTTTTTTTTTTTTGACTTTTGTTAAAAATTATTTTAAAGTTTCTTTTTTTGTTGTTGTTGCTGTTTTTTTGAGATGGAGTTTCAGTCTTATTGCCCAGGCTGGAGTGCAATGGTGCAATCTCAGCTCACCAAAACTTCCGCCTCCCGGGTTCAAGCGATTCTCCTGCCTCAGCCTCCAGAGTAGCTGGGATTACAGGTATGTGCCAACCACACCCGGCTAATTTTTATATTTTTAGTAGAGATGGGGTTTCTCCATGTTGGTCAGGCTGGTCTCAAACTCCCGACCTCCAGGTGATCTGCCCGCCTCGGACTCCCAAAGTGCTGGGACTACAGACATAAGCCACTGCACAGGGCCAAAAAATTTTTTTTGAGACAGGGTCTTGCTCTGTTGCCCAGGCTGGAGTGCTGTGGCATGATTTCGGCTCACCGCAGCCTCCAACTCCTAGGCTCAAGCAATCCTCCCATCTCGGCCTCTTGAGTAGCTGGAATGACAGGCGTGCATCACCATGCCTGGCTAATTTTTTGTATTTTTTGTAGACAGGAGTTTTGCCATGTTGCCCAGGCTGGCCTTGAACTCCTGGGCTGAAGCCATCCTCCGTCCTTGGCTTCCCAAAGTGCTTGGATTACAGGTGAGAGCCAGTGTGCCCGGCCTTCTGAACCATTCTCTCTATGGTGGCTGAGAGGGGCACCCCCTGGTTGCCTCACACCCTCTAATCCCTGTCACCACCCCCTGGCCGTAGTCCCCAGAGGCCCCTGGTTTGTTCAAAACAGACACTCCCTCCATCTCATTTAGAAGAGGGGTTCTGGAATGTTCTGTGGCTTCACCTCACCACTCCACTTTCCAGTCGACTCCTGCAACCACCTGGCCATTTCAAACGCCTCTGCATCCTTATACAAGCCATTCCCTGGGTTCAGAATGCCCTGCCTCATGGGGAGAACTCTTACACATCCTGCAACGCCCAGCTTGACCAGCCCTTCCTCAGTCAGCCACCCTCGGAGTGGCTGGGAGAGGGCATGTCCCAAGCCAGCAGGGAGGACAGGTCCTATCCCTGGCATGGAGCCCCGGATGCAAGGAGGTCAGTGGGAGAGGACACGAACAGATGTGAGAGAAGACAGGAAGTGTGGTGAGGCCAGGGTAGGTGTGGATCAGGTGTGGATCCTGGGGAGCAGGGAGGAGCCCGGGGCGTGGTGGGAAAACAAAGGAGCACTCACTCAGCCGACCCAGCCTCTGGTGTGATGGGCTGAAAGGCCCTGCCCAGGGCAGCTCTGGGCCAGCCTGAGGAGGCCTAGAAGGCACACTTTACAGATGGGGAAACTGAGGCTGAAAAGCAGGTCACAGCGTTTTTCAAAGGGGAGCATCCTGCCCCCACCGGGCCCGCCCGTGCAGGCCTGCAGAGATGATTCACATCCCCCTGCCAGCTAAGCCCGGATCCTCCCCTTCCTGGCTGGCGTTCCCCAGCATGTGTGTCGGAAGCAGACACCTCCCCCTTGCCACGCAGGCCCGTCCAAAATGGCCTCTGCAGACACGCCCCCCACGCCCACCCCTGCAGACTCCAGTTCCCCAAAAGCCCCCCAGGAGTTGGCTGACATATAGAAACGAGATAAGGACACCAAGATCTGAGGCCAGAGGAGCCCCAGCCTCGGCCCCCAAGTCCCCCCACCCCCCAGTTCCACATGCCTTTAAACTCCAGGCTGAGCTATCACCACCACCTCTCCTGGCTGCAATTTCTGGTTCCTCCCACCCTATCAGCCTGAATCACACCCCGGACACCCCCAGCAAGCTTCTCAGGAGAGGCGAGTATCTGCCCAGGCTCGCCAAAAACACCCTCAGGTTCTCCACTCCTTCCTGCCCCCCAGGGCCAAGGCCACCTACTTCTGCAACTTCTTCCCCACAGGAGGCTGTGGCTGCAACCCCAAGGCAAGGACCATAGCCCTGCACTAAGCACCCATCGAGGGTCCCCCAACCTCACAAGCTTCCTCCCAGCCACACTGGGCTTTCTCTGTACCTTCCTGCCACAGCGCCTTTGCACAGGCAAAACCCACTGCCTGCAACGCTGGTCCACACACCCCCCTGATACCTGCCACCTTCTATTCATCCTTCAGGCCAGCTCAAATGTCCTGTTCGGAAAGGACTCACCCATCTAATACCCTGTACCCGCTGCCTTTTCCTTGACACTTTGTAATGTCCCCAAGAGAATGGAAACCCCACTCGGTCACTCATGGCTCAGCAGTTGCCCTCAGTAGGGCTCAGTGCCTGCTGAACAGGTGAGGAGCTCTGCCTGCCCTAAGCTGTGGGCAATAGGAAAAGGGGTTTCTGGAGCCAAATGCACCCACTTCTGCATGCTGCTTACTTGTGCGTCACTTGCTGTGTGACCGAAGACAAGCAGCTTCACCTCTCTGGGGCTTAAGGTAGCAAACCTCAGGCACAAAATGGCCATTACCCCAAACAGGCCTCCGCCCTCACCCCTACTGCCATGGGGGTCTTTCTCTCTTCTGCAGAGCCCACAGCCAAGAGGGGGGCCATAAGGAAGGCTCCTTCCAAGAGGAGGGATGAGGATCCAAACTGGGCTCCCATCCAGCCATCTCCAAGGCCTGGGGTCCGACTTCCTATCCAGGGAAAAAGATCCCCCCAGGCCCCTCCCTCCCGCGGGGCCTCTGTCTGCAAGCAAGGAACAGCTTCTCCGCCAAGAGTGGAAGAGGACGCCAAAAGGAAGAGAAACCCCCTGGGGGAGAATCTGAGAAAGAAGGGAAAGAGGGGGCGCCCATTTCTGGCGCACAGTCGCAAATAGCCGTGCCTGCAGGAGGCCCCGGAGGGGACGGATCGAGTTGCAGTCAATTGTTCCCGGCGAGCGCCCTAGGGATGGGTTCACCCGAGGGTAGGGGCTTCCCGAGCGAGCTGGCCTGGGGTCTCCTGGCTCGCGCTGAAGCCGCCCTCAGTCGCTAGCAGAGCGGAGCTCAGCGCACCGGCCCGGAGACGCGCGCGGCGGGCGAAGGGCGGGGTGCCTGGAGGGCCGCCATCCGCGCCACGCCGTTCCCGGGCCGCGGCGCGAGGCGGGAGACCGCCTCCTGGGGAAACTGTGGACCCGAGCTCTGGGCCCGGGGGCGACGCGGGGAGCTTCTCTGCAGGGGTGACCCGCAAAAGCCTATCCCCTCCCCCGCCCCGCCGCATCTGGTTTTCCCATCCGCAGAGATGGAGCAGGACAAAGGGGGCGAGGGAGGACCCAGTCGAGGCGACCCGCCCCCCTGCTCACAAAGGCCGCGGCCTCGAGCGCGGGGCAGACGCGAGAGGAGGGGCTGGGGGGAAGGGCAGACACCCCGCGCGCCCCCCCACCAGCGGAGGCCGACCCCGCCCGGCAGCGGGAGGAGGTGGAGGAAGGCCGGGCAGACGGGGTGGTGGAGGCGCGCCCCGCCGGGATCAAAGGCCTGACTAACCTCCCCCATTTCGCCCGCGAAAGGCTGCCGGTGGGGATGGAGGCGCGCCCCTGCGAGTGGCGACCCTTGCCTCGGACCCCTGGGCCTCAGGCCTGCCGGCGGGGGGAGGGGCACGAGGAAATGGGCGAGGGGCGCCCGCTCCCCAAGAGCTGGGGCCGCCTATCCGAGGGATCAGCGCGCGTGGGGAGAGCCGAGATTGGGCCGGGGCGTTAGGAGGGTGCACGTACGGTTGCGACTCCGCGGAGTCTAGGGGAGCCCACGACCCCAGCCCGGGGTGGGAGGTGGGCAGCGGTGCCCGAGGATGAGCAAAGCCCCACCCCTCGCCCCTTCCGGGCGGGGTAGCCCGCGTGCCTAGCGGGGGCGCACTGGGCAGTGCTCCGGACCGCAGGGGCGCCGCGGGCGAGAAAGGGCGGGAGGTTGGAGGGGCGCGGGTGGGGTGCGCTTTGTGCACGTACTGGGAGAGGCGGGGGCAGCGTCCCCACTCACCCTGGCGCGTGGACACGTTCCTCTCGTTGGCCGCCTGCAGCACGACCTGGGCGCAGCTCTGCTCCAGGGCAAAGAGCTCGTCCTTGCCCACCTTGGTGGCCTTGCCCGCCTTGAGCGTGCCGCTGGGCCCCGACGGCGCCAGGTAACGGCCCTCGCAGTCGCGGAAGGCCACCTTGCCGGAGCGGAACTCCAGCGTGTAGCCAGTAGCCGGCTCGGGGCGCGCCACCAAGCGCCCGTCGTGGCGCAGGAAGCGGTGGTCGGCGGTCTGCACACTGTAGCGCTGGTCCTGGAAGGCGAGGGTGATGAGCGAGTCGACGCCCCAGGGCACGTCGCGGTCCACGGCGATCTCGTCGGCCGGTCGCGCGCTCAGGTGCGCGTAGCGCTTACGGGTGACGCTGTAGATGTTGACCTGCGGGTGCATGGCGATGTGCACGCTCCACTTCTCGGCGGGGGACACCGTCTGCGCGAAGCACGACAGGCGGTCCTCGGTGCCGCCGAAGTAGCGCCGGTGCGCCTCGGACTGCAGCGACCAGCGGCCGTCGTCGTGCGCCACGATGAGGAAGCGGCAGTCGGGACCGGGCACCTCGCGCTCGCAGGTCACGTTGCCGTCCTTGTCCGCCGCCAGGTAGCGGCCCAGGTGGCTGCGCAGGCACACGGCCGCGCTGCCCGCCTCGTCAGGGGGCTGCTCCAGCGTCCAGATCTGCTTCTTCTTCAGGCTGCTGGCCGACGCGTTCACCTTGAACCCGAACGCCTCGGCCGTCAGGTACTTGTTGCCGCAGTTGATGAGGCCGAACTGGATCTGCACCGCCTCGGCTGTGCCGTTGGCGGTCATGGTGGCGGTGGACAGGAGGCCGCGGCGCGGCCCCGGGAGTTGGGTGGCGGGTCCCCTGCTCCTTTGTTCGGCAGCCGCGGCCCGCGCGCACCCTCCGCAGCGCTCCACAAAGCCGGGCCCGCAGCGCCCGGGCCCCTTTATAGGCGAGGTGACGTCAGCGCCGCCAGGCCCCGCCCCTTCCCCGCCCCCGGCTCCGCGCGGGTGAGGGCGCCCGGCCGAGGGACAGGGCGCTGCGGCCCCCGCTGCTGCCCCGCCGGGGCTCTCACCCCACCGGTGTCCTCGCCCCACCCCGCAGCGCTGCCGCCTGAGGACACAACCCCTCCCAACCCCGGCTCCCCGCGCCAGCCACCTAACCCCCCCGGATGTCCCTCACCTCGGACGCCCCTGACCCCAAGCCTCGCTAGGAGCAAGGACGAGCCAGGTTTGAGGTCACGATGGAGAGCCAGAGACCACGGTGCAGATCGGTACTGAGCGGAGGTGGGGGTCCGAGGGCCGCCTGGAGGAGGTGGCCTTGGAGCACAGAGCCTTTCAGGAGCCAAGAAGCAGACGAGGGAAGCAGGCTGGGAGCTGACAGCGCGGTGGGGACCCGGTGAGGCCAGGACCTGGGACCCACAGACCCCAGCACACCCAACTAGGTTGTCTCCGAGGCCCTGCAGCCTGGCCCTCCTGTGCAGAGATGTGGTTCCTTGAGGCTTCAGCCCCACAGCCACTGCCCTGAAGGCCACCGGACCCCTCCCTGTGGCCCAGGCACCCACCCCAGGTGGCCCAAATAGGTCTCCAGGATAGTGGCTGAGTCAGTGGCCCACATTCCCAATGCTGGCGATGCCAGGGTTCAGGTCCCACCTGGCAGTGAGTGGGCAGAACAGGAATTGGTGTTCTTGTTTTTTGACCCAGATCACAGAGGTCCAGCAACTGTGAGCCAGGCCAGCCCAGGTCTCTGGTTCCCAAGCCAGTGTCCCTTCCCCTACCAAGCCCCAATTTCATGGGACTCTGAGTTGGTCACACAGGAGGGATATGGTGCTGGCTACAGCTCCCCCATCCTCAGAATCCCAACTCTCAGTTCTGCTCCCCAAAGGGGACATTCCCTATAGACACCACCTCCCACGCCCTCACCCCCCCACCCGCCCCCTCTAGGGACACTTCCCTTTTCTGAGCCTCACTGAAGGCTGAAGAGTTTTCCTGGACATTCCCCACATGCCAAAAGGCCCCTGGAATGCCGGCATGACCACAGGCTGCCCACAAGGTCTCAGGCCGGGCACTGAGCTAACTCCGGGCCCTCAGCCCGGCTTGCTGATAAACTGGGATTGCTGGGGCTGGTCTGAGCCTGTGTCTGCCTCAGGCAATCCTAGCCAGGGGCTTTCAATGAACAGGGGGAAGATGGTATCACCTTCTTGCTATCCTGCTTCAAATGGGTTTACCGGCAGGGCCTTGAGCCCCAGAACCCGCATGCCCCTGGCAACCCCTCCCACAGACACTGATGTTGTTGCTGTTAATTTCGGGCTTTGGTCAGAAACCCCTCCCATCAGCCCTCGACTGCAAGCCAACGTATTTTTGTCCTTCTTCGCTCCACCCTGAGCCATACACCATGGAAAAAATCAAGGTTTAGCTGGGTGTGGTGGCACGTGCCTGTGGTCCCAGCTACTCAGGAGGCTGAGGAAGGAGGATCCCTTGAGCCCAGGAGGTGGAGGCTGCAGTCAGCTATGATAGTGCCGCTGCACTCCAGCCAGGTACAGTGGCTCAAGCCTGAAAACCGAACACTTTGGGAGGCTGAAGCAGAAGGATTGCTTAAGGCCAGGAGTTCAGCCTGGGCAACATAGCAAGATCCCAGATAGATAGATAGATAGATAGAAAACGCCTTGGCTTGAATGCCTCTGGTGATGGGGCTGCCACTGTTCTCTGTCCATTGCCAATGCAGGTGACAGGTATTTGTCCTGCTCTAGATTGGGTTGAGATGTGAGTAAGCAAGCCCTGGTCCACGGCTGCTGCCAGGAAATGTGTCCTTGTGGACAGGACGAGCTCCAGATGGCTTTCATGGCCATAGAGCCCGGGACCGGGGAAAAGAGCATCCCATGCTTTTGTTTGTTTGTTTGTTTTTGAGACACTCTTGCCCTGTCGCCCAGGCTGGAATGCAGTGGCACAATCTCAGCTCATTGCAACCTTCACCTCCAGGGTTCAAGCGATTCTCCTGCCTCAGCCTCCTGAGTAGCTGGGACTACAAGCGCCCGCCACCACGCCTGAGTAGTTTTTTGTATTTTCAGTAGAGAAGGGGTTTCACCATGTTGGCCAGGCTGGTCTCGAACTCCTGGCCTCAGGTGATCCACCCGCCTCAGCCCCCCAAAACGCTGGGATTACAAGCGTGAGCCACCGCGCCCGGCCAAGTATCTCGGTTTTTATTATCTTCGTTTTTTTGGTTATTTTTGTTGTTGTTGTTTTTCAGACTGGGGTCTTGATCTATTGGCCAGGGTGGAGTACAGTGGTGTGATCATGGCTCACTGCAGCTTTGAACTCCTGAGCTCAAGCTATCCTCCCACCTCAGCCTCCTGAGTAGCTGGGACAACAAGTGCACGACCCTCAGCTAATTTATTTTATTATTTTATTGTTATTTTTATTTTTATTTTGGAGTCTTGTTCTTTCGCCCAGGCTGGAGTGGAGTGGCATGATCTCGGCTCACTGCAATCTCCACCTCCCGGGTTCAAGCGATTCTCCTGCCTCAGCCTACTGAATAGCTGGGAATAGCTGGGATTATAGGTGCCTGCCACCATACCTGGCTAATTTTTGCATTTTTAGTAAAGATGGGGTTTTGCCATCTTGGCCAGGCTGGTCTCAAAATCCTGACTCAGGTGATCCACCCGCCTCGGCATCCCAAAGTACTAGGATTACAGGCGTGAGCAGCTAATTTTTTTTTTTTTTTTTTTTTTGAGACGGAGTCTTGCTCTGTCACCCAGGCTGGAGTGCAGTGGCGCGATCTCAGCTCACTGCAAGCTCCACCTCCCGGGTTCGCGCCATTCTCTTGCCTCAGCCTCCCGAGTAGCTGGGACTACAGGCGCCCACCACTATGCCCAGCTAATTTTTTACATTTTTCGTAGAGACGGGGTTTCACCGTGTTAGTCACGATGGTCTCGATCTCCTGACCTCGTGATCCACCCGCCTCGGCCTCCCAAAGTGCTGGGATTACAGGCGTGAGCCACCGTGCCCGGCCTTTTTTTTTTTTTTTTTTTGAGATGGCGTCTTGCTCTGTCGCCCAGGTTGGAGTGCAGTGGTGTGATCTCGGCTCACCGCAAGCTCCACCTCTCAGGTTCAAGCGATTCTCCTGCCTCAGCCTCCCAGTAGCCGGGACTACAGATGCGCGCCACCACACCTGGATAATTTTTGTATTTTTAGTAGAGACGGGATTTCACTATATTAGCCAGGCTGGTCTTGAACTCCTGACCTCATGATCTGCCCACCTCGGCCTCCCAAAGTGCTGGGATTACAAGATTGAGCCACTACCGTCCCCAGCCACGAAGTAGCATTTTCGAAAATCATTCCTGCTCAGCACCATTCCCTGTCCTCACCTTGCCTGCATCTCGCTTACGCTGGGCACCTCTGTGTCTGGGGCAGGACAAGCTGCCCATGAGCAAGTCACATGATCCTTTCTGCAGGCCCCACCCCAGGTCCCTCCGGGGAAGGATGGGGACATGGACGCTGTGTTCCTGGGCCCTTCAGGAACCCAGGTGCCATCCAAGCCACTTTGGTACGAGGGCGTGGCACGAAGTGAGGCCAGTCCTGAGCTGCTCCCGGGCTGGCCACTGGATGCCATGCAGCAGGCTCTGCAGGGGAAAGTGAGGCCACCAGGAAGGGCTGCTCGGCTCACCCCGTGCTCAGTTCCCTGAGTGAGGACTCAGACCCTGTCCTACCCAGGCAGACCACCACTCACAAACAGGAGCAAACACCTAAAGGCCACGGGCTGCTCCTTCTGGCTGCAGAATCTCCCTCTCCCAAGCACTTCCCTGGGGCTTCCTGCTGCAGCCTCCCTGGGGCCCCCCTTCTCTCCGCAACTTTGCAGCCTCACACCCTCCTTGACAGCTTTTTTACGCCTGAGCACTGTACTAGGTCTTGACTGTAGTCTGAAGACTAGGATTTGTGGCCTGGGGGCAAAATATACCCCTTCTAGAAGCTTCGATCTTCATCTGTGCAAGGACAGGGGTGGAATACCCTGAGGTTTTTTTTTTGTTTTTTTTTTTGCAGGGAGTGGGGAGAGACAGGGTCTCATTCTGTCACCCAGGCTGGAGTGCAGTGGTACAATCACAGCTCGCTCCAGCCTCAAACTCCTGGGCTCAAGCAATCCTCCCACCTCAGCCTCCCAAATTACTGGGGCTACAGACATGCACCACCATGCCCAGCAAAAAAAAAAAAAAAAATTTTTTTTGAGACAGAGTCTCACTCTATCACCCAGGCTGGAGTGCAGCGGTGAAATCTCGGCTCACTGCAAGCTCCGCCTCCCGGGTTCACACCATTCTCCTGCCTCAGCTTCCCGAGTAGCTGGGACTACAGGCTTCCGCCACCATGCCCGGCTAATTTTTTGTACTTTTTTAGTACAGACAGGGTCTCAATCTCCTGACCTCGTGATCTGCCCACCTCAGCCTCCCAAAGTGCTGAGATTATAGGCGTGAGCCACCGTGCCAGGTCAATTTTTTATTTTTATTTTATTTTATTTTATTTTATTTTATTTTTTTTGAGACGGAGTCTCGCTCTGTTGCCCAGGCTGGAGTGCAGTGGCCGGATCTCAGCTCACTGCAAGCTCCACCTCCTGGGTTCACGCCATTCTCCTGCCTCAGCCTCCTGAGTAGCTGGGACTACAGGCGCCCGCCGCCTCGCCCGGCTAGTTTTTTTGTATTTTTAGTAGAGACGGAGTTTCACCATGTTAGCCAGGATGGTCTCGATCTCCTGACCTCGTGATCCGCCCGTCTCGGCCTCCCAAAGTGCTAGGATTACAGGCTTGAGCCACTGCGCCCGGCCCAATTTTTTATTTTTATTATTTTTTAGAGATGGGTTCTCACGATATTCCCCAGGCTGGCCTTGAGCTCCTGGGCTGCAGTGATCCTTGTACCTCTGCTTCCCAAAGTGCTAGGATGACAGGTGTGAGCCACCGGTCAGGGCCCAGCCCGCCCTGAGTTTCTGTTGCCATCCTGGGAGCTTCCTGCCCAGGGTCATCATTAGAGTTGTGTGACTCCAAGCCATCCCTCATTCCCTCCCAAGCCTCATTTACCTTCTCTCAGAGGGAGATAAATGTGGCTGACCCAGGCGTGTATATGGGACCAGAAATGCTGTCCATGTTACAAATGCACAGATGTCACTGGCTCGGCCCTCCTTAAATGACCGGCCTCGTGGCCGAGAGCCTGTGAATGGCGTCTTTGTTGCTGTGCAGCCGCTGGCTCTGCGGCACCCGCGAGGCGGCCTGGTACGGCCAGCGCCCTGCATGGTACCCTGGGGAGTGGGAGGAGCTGATTCTAGGGCAGGAGTCCTGCCAGGCTTGGCTTCCTGGCTGACCACAGAGCCACAGGACAGCTGTGCCCTCTAGGGCCCTGAGCCACACTCCAGCATGGTCAGTCAGAGCCCAGGAGGGCGGGACCAGGCTGTCACTCCCACTGTCCTGCCTCCACCAACATCTCTATCAATTATTATTATTATTTTATTTTATTATTGTTATTTTTTTGAGACAGAGTTTCACTCTTTTTGTCCAGGCTGGAGTGCAATGGCACGATCTCGGCTCACCACAACCTCTGCCTCCCAGATCCAAGCAATTCTCCTGCCTCAGCCTCCCAAGTAGATGGGATTACAGGTGTGCACCACCACGCCCTGCTAATTTAGAATATTTAGTAGAGACGGGGTTTCTCCATGTTGGTCAGGCTGGTCTCAAACTCCCGACCTCAGGTTATCCACCCTCCTCGGCCTCCCAAAGTGCTGGGGCTACAGGCATGAGCCACCACACCCAACCTAATTAATTTTTTTAAAACAGGGTCTCGGCCAGCCACTTTGGCTCATGCCTATAATCCCAGCACTTTAGGAGGTCAAGGGGGTGCGGATCACCTGAGGTCAGGAGTTCAAGACCAGCCTGGCAAATATGGTGAAACCCTGTCTCTGCTAAAAATACAAAAAATTAGCCGGGCATGGTGGCACACACCTGTAATCCCAGCTACTTGGGAGACTGAGGCAGGAGAATCTCTTGAAGCCGGGAGGCAGAGGTTGCAGTGAACCGAGATCTCGCCACTGCACTCCAGCCCGGGTGACAGAGCGAGACTCCATCTCAAAAAATAAAATAAAATAAAATAAAATAAAACAGAGTCTCATTGTCTTACCCAGGCTGGGGTGCAGTGGTGCAATCAGAGCTCGCTCCAGCCTCAAACTCCTGGGCTCAAGTAATCCTCCCACCTCAGCCTCTTTTGAATAGCTGGGACTACAGGTGTATGCCTCCAGGCCTGGCTAATTGTTTTTAATTTTTTTGTAGAGGCGGAGATCTCACTGTGTTGCCCAGGCTGGGGTCTCAAACTCCTGATCACAAGTGTACCTCCTGCCTCAGCCTCTGAAAGTGCTGGGATTACAGGCGTGAGCCACCGTGCCCAGCTCCCTGCCAATTCCTGGCTGCATGGACTTCTGGTTACAAACAGGGAAACTGATGCCTGGATACAGCAAATAGGATCTGGCCCAGCTTTAAGTGGGGAACATACAGTTTGGGGAACCCAGGCTCATAGCTCCCATGGGATTTGCAAAGAGGGGTGTGGGTGGGGGTGTGACCGCCCCACCACTGCCTCAGGACCTAAACTGTAACCCTTCAAAGACAGGAACTCACCTGTGGATCCATACATGAGCTGCCCTGTGCAAGGGAGACCCCAGAGTTAACTGTGCAGTCCAGGAGGGCCTTCAGGAGGAGGTGATGCCTGCACTGGGTGAATAAGAGTTCAAGGGGGCAGGGCCAGGCAAGGCAGGAGCAAAGGAAAATAGGTGGGGGAACCTGGAATCTGGCCCTGAAAACGTGTTCCTTGATATCGTTTCTCTTTCTGTCACTCTTCTGCTGATGATGACCGGAGGTGGGGGCCTGGATTGACTTCAGTGGGGACTCAGAGGTCACACCTTCTCACTACGGTGCTCACCTGGTCATCCCCACTACTCACTCAGTGGCTGATGCTGGTCCTGCTCCAAGCCCAAGTGTGTTCTGCAAAGTGAGGCCGCAGTGGCAAGTGCTTGGCAAGTGCCTGGCTAATTAAGAGGACATTAGCGCCCTGGGCAGAGCCCGGCTCCTGCCAAGATGTCCCTGCCAGGAGAGGGGCTGTTGGCTGGTGCCAGGCCTTGGCCTCCCCGCCTGGCCACCACCCCATCCTGCTTTCACTGAGGCCCGGGGCCCAGCATGCCAGGACTCTCCCTGGCCCCGGCACCAGTGCCCAAGACACCTCAGTCTTGAATTGTCCTCCTGCCTCTGGCCTCAAGCCCCATCTGCCACTCACTCCTCCCAGAGCCTGCACAGAACCACCTCTGCTATAAACACTCACAGGGCCGGGCATGGTGGCTCATGGTGACGTCACCATCAGCTGAAAGGACCCAGGCACCTGCTCTTCTCCAATTCAGCAAGGTCTGAGCATTGTTTTTGGTTTGTTTTTGTTTTTGTTTTGAGACAGAGTCTCACTCTGTTGCCCAGGCTGGAGGGCAGTGGTGCAATCTTGGTTCACTGCACTCCGCCTCCTGGGGAGGCTTCAGCCTCTGGAGTTGCTGGATTACAGGCATGCACCACTATGCCCAGCTAATTTTTGTGTTTTTAGTAGAGACGGGGTTTTGCCATGTTGGCCAGGCTGGTCTCAAACTCCTGACCTCAGGTGATCCGCCCGCCTCAGCCTCCCAAAGTGCTGGGATTATAGGTGTGAGCCACTGTCCCCAGTCTGAGCACTGTTCTGACCGATTTCCGAGGCTCATGGGGACAAAAATCAGAACAAGCATCGCTCTCAGTGACATGCTACGACCTCCATCCTCATCACCTCCAAACCACCCACCCGGGCAACCAACGTGGGTTCCTGAAGGTGGGCAAATCCAGGGCAGCCCTCTCCACCTCATGCTTCTCCTGTGGCTCCCCATTGCCCCAAGAGGGCCCAAAGCCCTGAAGGCTCAGGGCTCCTGGGGTCCTGGCCTCTGCCCATCTCTCCTGCCATCCTCCCTTCTCTTCTCCCCGCCGGTCCACTTCTCCAACCTCGATACCATTACACCTGCTGTGCCCGTTGCCCGCCCAACAAAGCTGTCTGCCAAAGCCCTGTTCATCCCAAAGACTCTGGCTCAGACATCACCCACCTGTCTGGGGTGGCGCCTGCCTCCACACTTGTAATCCCAGCTTCTGGCCCCTTCTGTGAGCACCCCCAGATGGGAGCTTGGCACTTTAACCAGGTTTGGGTGTCCCAGGGCTTGGGGCAGGCATCTGGCCCAGCGCCGTCCAATAGAACATTCTGCAATAATGGAAATGTTCGTTTTTCTTTATTTAATTTTTCTGAGACAGAGTCTCCCTCTGTTGCCCAGGATGAAATGCAGTGATGCAATCATAGCTCACTGCAACCTCCGCCTCCCAAGCTCAAGCAATTCTCCCACCTCAGCCTCCCGAGTAGCTGTGACCACTAGTGTG
Source organism: Papio anubis (assembly GCF_008728515.1). Classification (NCBI taxonomy): domain Eukaryota; kingdom Metazoa; phylum Chordata; class Mammalia; order Primates; family Cercopithecidae; genus Papio; species Papio anubis. The sequence goes on from NC_044979.1 coordinate 143,130,286, forward strand.
CAACACTGAGCCCAGCTAATTTTTTTAAAAATATTTTTGTAGGCTGGGCGCAGTGGCTCAAGCCTGTAATCCCAGCACTTCGGGAGGCCGAGACGGGCGGATCACGAGGTCAGGAGATTGAGACCATCCTAGCCTACACGGTGAAACCTCGTCTCTACTAAAAAAAATACAAAAAACTAGCCGGGCGAGGAGGCGGGCGCCTGTAGTCCCAGCTACTTGGGAGGCTGAGGCAGGAGAATGGCGTAAACCCGGGGGGCGGAACTTGCAGTAAGCTCAGATTCGGCCACTGCACTCCAGCCTGGGCGACAGAGGGAGACTCTGTCTCAAAAAAAAAAAAAACAAAAAAATTTTTGTAGAAACTAGGTCTTGCTTGCCATGTGGCCCATGCTGGTCTCAAACTCCTGGCCTCAAGTGATTCTCCCACCTCGATCTCCCAAAGTGCTGGGACTTACAGGTGTGAACCACTGTGCCTGGCCTGGAAATGTTCTTTTTTTTTTTTTTTGAGATAGAGTTTCGCTTTTGTCCCCCAGGCGAGAGCCACTGCGCCGGCCCTGGAAAGGTTCTATAAGTTTCTCAGCTGTTACAAGAGCTGCCCTTGACACATGTGGCTTTTGAGCAATAGTGAGAAACAAACAAAAAAACCCTTTGACCTGAGAAATGCCAGCCCCCTTAAATTATCAGGTCCAGAAAGGCATTTAAAATGTAACAAAAGCAGTCAATAAAACAAAAGCCGCATTGCTCTCTCCTAAACCCCAATCCTGCGCCACTCCTGTGGCCAGTGGTCCAAACAGAAAATAACTGGAGAAGAGGAGGGGGTCAAAGGATCAGGGAACTAAGCATTATGTGAATTCACCAGCAAGATGTACAGAATGCTGGTGTTTACACTGTTTTTATGGAACTAGCAGAATAAAACTGATCTATTTTTAAAATGAAAAAAAAAAAAAAAAGTAACAGCAGTCAAAAGGCCGGGCGTGGTGGCTCACGCCTGTAATCCCAGCACTTTGGGAGGCCGAGGCGGGCGGATCACGAGGTCAGGAGATCCAGACTATTCTGGCTAACACGGTGAAACCCCATCTCCACTAAAAATGCAAAAATTAGCCGGGAGTGGCGGCGCACGCCTGTAATCCCAGCGACTCAGGAGGCTGAGGCAGGGGAATCACTTGAACCCGGGAGGCGGAGGTTGCAGTGGGCCGAGATCCTGCCATTGCACTCCAGCTTGGGCAACAAGAGTGAAACTCCGTCTCAAAGAAAAAAAAAAGAAAAAAAATGTAACAGCAGTCACGTCTCAGTTTCTATTGCGCTAAATAATTACCTCCTGAAGCTACTTGCTACGGGGGCTCTGGGCTCTGGACCAGCTAATGCCCAAGTGGCCACAGACGCCATCCACCCTGTGGGTCTACAACATATAACCAATCACTAGCCAAAGTTATTTCTGTAAGCCAATGAGAATTCCAAATGAACAGAGCTTGTAATTGTCTCCTCTCCTGATTCGTCCTTTTCTTCTTTAAAAAATTGAGCCTCCACGCCTGTAATCCCAGCACTTTGGAAAGCAAAAGCGGGTGGATCACCTGAGGACAGGGGTTTGAGACCAGCCTGGCCAAAATGGTGAAACCCCGTCTCTACTGAAAATACAAAAATTAGCCAGGGGTGAGCCACCGTGCCTGGCCTCTTTCTTTTTTTGATAGGGTCTTCGTCTGTCACCCAGACTGGAGTGCAGTGGCATGATCTTGGCTTGCAGCAACTTCTGCCTCCTAGACACAAGTGATCCTTCCACCTTAGCCTCCTAAGTAGCTGGAACTAAAGGAATGCAACACCATGCCCAGCTAATGTTTTGTAGTTTTTTGTAAAGACAAGTTCTCACCATGTTGTCCAACCTGATCTCAAACTCCTGGCCCTTAGCAATCCTCCCACCTCGGCCTCCCAAAGTGCTGGGATTACAGGTGTGAGCCACCACCACACCTGGCCCACTATTTCTTTTTCTTTTTCTTTTTCTTTTTTTTTTTTGAGACAAAGTCTCACTCTGTCACCCAGGCTGGAGTGCAGTGTCATTATCTCAACTCACTGCAACCTCCACCTCCCAGGTTCAAGCGATTCTCCTGCCTCAGCCTCCCGAGTAGCTGGGACTACAGACGTGTGTCACCACGCCCAGCTAATTTTTGTACTTTTAGTAGAGATGGGGTTTCACCAAGTTGGCCGGGCTGGTTTCGAACTCCTGACCTCATGATCCGCCCGCCTCGGCCTCCTGAAGTGCTGGGATTACAGGCGTAAGCCACCATGCCTGGCCCACTTTTTCTTTTCTTTTTTTTTTTTTTTTTTTGAGACGGAGTCTTGCTCTGTCGCCCAGGCTGGAGTGCAGTGGCCGGATCTCAGCTCACTGCAAGCTCCACCTCCCAGGTTTATGCCATTCTCCTGCCTCAGCCTCCCGAATAGCTGGGACTACAGGCGCCCGCCACCTCGCCCGGTTAGTTTTTTTTGTATTTTTTAGTAGAGATGGGGTTTCACCATGTTAGCCAGGATGGTCTCGATCTCCTGACCTCGTGATCCGCCTGTCTCGGCCTCCCAAAGTGCTGGGATTACAGGCTTGAGCCACCGCGCCCGGCCCACTTTTTCTAATTCATACAAGGGCACTGTCCGGGCAGTGGAGTCTCACCTCACCCCTATTTCCCTGGGCCATTCCCAGACCCCTTCGGGAGCTCCCTCTTGCAGTCATAATAGCTTCAAATGCAAGAAAGAGAAAACTCTGACTCAACTGGATAACCAGCAAGACCTTTCATTATAGTAAGAAACAAGAAGCCCCAAAGAGGGGAGTTTCCAGGGTTGACTCACTGTAGCACAGCTGGAAAGGACCCTGGAACTTCCCCCACTTCTTACTCTGCCATCCCTGTCAGGTGAGCTTTGCCTTCAGGCTCAGGTCCTCAGAGTCTCAAGATGGCTGCCAGGGCTCCAGACATCACATCTCCCCAACACTATCTAAAACAGGCTTTTGAGAAATTATGAACCTCCTCACAGTATCAAGTTTTTAAATGCACAAGATAAAATGCATATGATTATAAAGAAAGCCAGTCATGACTAGGTGCGGTCATGGTCGATCCCAGTGCTTTGGGAGGCCAAAATGGACAGATTGAGTGAGTCTAAGAATTCAAGACAAGGCTGTGCAACAGAGCAAGACCCTGTCCGTGCAAAAAGTAATCGCCTTGGCCGGGCACAGTGGCTCACACCTGTAATCCCAGCACTTTGGGAGGCCGAGGCCGGCAGATCAGCTGAGGTCAGGAGTTTGAGACCAACCTGACCAACATAGTGAAACCCTATCTCTACTAAAAAAATATAAAAATTAGCTGGGCATGGTGGTACACACCTGTAATCCCAGCTACTTGGGCAGCTGAGGCAGAAGAATCGCTTGAACCCGGGAGGCAGAGGTTTCAGTGAGCCGAGATTTTGCAACTGCACTCCAACCTGGGTGACAGAGCAAGACTCCATCTCAAAAAAAAAAAAAGTATTATTATTATTATTATTATTGTTGTTGTTGTTGTTGTTGTTGTTAAAACAGAGTTTCAGTCTTGTCGACCTAGGCTGGAGTGCAATGGTGCGATTTGGCTCACTACAACCTCCACCTCCCAGGAGCAAGTGATTCTCCTACCTCAGCCTCCCAAGTAGCTGGGATTACAGGCATGTACCACCACACTTGGCTAATTTTTGTATTATTAGTAGAGACCGGATTTCACCATGTTGCCCAGGCTGGTCTCAAACTCCTGACGTCAGGTGATCAGCCCGCCTCGGTCTTTCCCAAAGTGCTGGGATTACAGGAGTGAGCCACCACGCCCGGCCTAGAGTATTAATTTTTTTTTTTTTTGAGACGGAGTTTTGTTCTTGTTGCCCAGGCTGGAGTGCAATGGCGCGATCTCGGCTCACCACAAGCTCCACCTCCTGGGTTCAAGCAATTCTCCTGTCTCAGTCTCTCGAGTAGCTGGGATTACAGGCATGTGCCACCATCCCAGCTAATTTTATATTTTTAGTAGAGACGGGGTTTCTCCATGTTGGTCAGGCTGGTCTTGAACTCGCGACCTCAGGTGATCTGCCTGCCTCGGCCTCCCAAAGTGATGGGATTACAGGTGTGAGCCACCATGGCCTTTAGTATTAATTTTTTTTTTAAATCGCCTCAACTTCCCAGGTTCAAGTGATTGTCCCAGGCATGTACCATCACACTGGGCTAAATTTTGTATTTTTGGTAGAGACGGGGTCTCACCATGTTCCCCAGGCTGGTCTCGAACTCCTGGCCTCAACTGATCCTCCCACCTTAGCCTCCCAAAGTGCTGGGATTACAGGAGTGAGCTACCATGCCGGGCCATGCTATGTATATTTTACAACAATTAATTTTTTATTTTAAAGCCATGCCTTGTCCTAAAACATGACCCTCCCTGCAAGGAGCCGGGGACCTGGTACCTGCATTAGACCAATTAATGTCTACACTGGCGGCCCTGGTGAGACATCTCCACTAAAACCCCAAACCAGGTTTCTGTTGGAAGGAGGAGAAGGAAGTTAGGGGTGTCTGCTGCTTTTCCCTAACTCCCTCTCCAGGCCACTCCTTGCATCCCTGGCGCCTCCAGGAAATCTTTGGCTTCCTCTCCAGGGCGCTTCCTCTCCGCTTCCCCCGGCTGCACTCCAAAGACCTGGGTAGCCCATTAAATTGAAAATCCAGAGCACTGGGTCCCTTCCTCCCTGCAAGGAGGGCTTAATTTCCAAACTTTCCTGGCAGGTGAAGAGAAACATCTGCCTCTGTCCCAGTACCGCTGGAGTAGCCGGGAAAACAAAAGAATTTTGTTTCCATGGTGAAACAGCTGGGCCACCCCCATCCTGCCCTGTTCGGATTTTCCAAGGCTTCATTTCCATTTCCAGTTTCCAAACTGAAAACCACCTGGGCCCAGGTGCGGGAGGCCTGGGTGCTGACCTTGCTTGTGCCCTCGACTTGCTGTGTGCCCTTGGGTAAGTCTCTTGCCCTCTCTGAGGAGCTGTGAGTCCCGCGAGAAGAGTTGGATAGGATGACCTCTGAGGGGTGCCTCACCAGTGCCCTGTTGTGTGGTCACTACAGTCTATAAATCCACCAGCCCCTAACAATTGGCACAATTGACTCCTTGGCGGGCATGGTGAGAAACAAACCTATAATCCCAGCACTTTGGGAGGCTGAGCGGGTGGATCACGAGGTCAGAGGTCGAGACCATCCCTGGCTAACTTGGTGAAACCCGTCTCTACTAAAAATACAAAAAAACTGGCACAGGCCCAGGTGGTAGCCTGTAGTCCCAGCTACTGGGAGGCGGGAGGCAGAATGGCGTCAAGCCTAGGAGGCGGAGCTTGCAGGTGAGAAATCACTCAGCTCGTGACAGGCGAGAACTCCGTCTCAAAAGTGTGGCTCCTTTTTTTTTTAGATGAAGTCTCATCTCAAGCGTCGCTAACTGGAAAGGCAATGTGATCTCAGCTCCTCTAGCTATCATTCAGGCTCTCCTGCCTCAGCCTCCCGGTAAGCAGCGACAGGTGCGCAGGCCGTTACACCCCAGCTTGACTGTTGTATTTTAGTAGAGACAGGGCTTCACCATGTTGCCCAGGCTGGTCTCGAACTCCTGAGCTCAGGCAATTTGCCCGCCTCGGCCTCCTCCCAAAGTGCTGGGATTGCAGGCATGAGCCACCACGTCTGCCTGACTCCTTTTTTTTTTTTTTTTTTTTTTTGAGACAGAGTCTTGCTTAGTCACCCAGGCTGGAGTGCAGTGGTACAATCTCAGCTCACTGCAACCTCCACCTCCTGGATTCAAGAGATTCTCCTGCCTGAGTCTCCCCAGTAGGTGGGATTACAGACATGCACCACCATGCCCAGCTAATATTTGTGCTTTTAGTAAAGACAGGATTTCAACGTGTTGCCCAGGCTGGTCTCGAACTCCTGACCTCAGGTGATCTGGCCTCCTAAAGTGCTGGGACTACAGGCGTGAGCCACTGCGCCAGCCTGAAGCTTGACTTCTTTTAATCCAGTATCAACCCCTCATGGCCTGGACCAGCCATCGAGGAACCTCCTGTCCCCCCTCCAGGTCAGAAAGTGTATCCTGGGTGACAGGAGGGAGGCTTTGAATGCAGATAACCTCATCTTCATCCCCCAGAGGCAGGGCCTGAGGTGCCATTCCACACAAGAGGTTCAGGTAGAAGACAGGGACATGGGGGACAGGGAAGGGACAGGTCCCAGAGAAATGCATTATCAAGTCAGTTACCTTGAGGAATCCCACCGAACGTTCATCCCGCCAGGGATATGTGGGAGGCTACAGTGCGGTGCCTATTTGTCAGCCCACGCTAGGGCCAAAGGGTCTAGAGGATTCCTGCCTAAACCCAAGAGCCATTTGTTGACAGCTGCTCCTGGCCACATGTGTGGGAGCAGGGATGCAGACGGGGACACTGGAGGTCAGTTGGATCTCACCAAGAGCTGGAGGATGTGACCCGGGTACAGATAGTAGCGGCTGCACGTCTAGACGCTCCCGGCAGGAACTTGAGGTTCCTCGGCTGGAAAATGGGTACATAAAGTTTCATTTCGGGCCAGGCACGGTGGCTCATGCCTGTAATCCCAGCACTATGGGAGGCCAAGGCAGACAGATCACTTGAGGCCAGGAGTTCAAGACCAGCCTGGCCAACATGGCAAAATCCCATCTCTACTAAAAATACAAAAAAAAATAGCCGAGTGTGGTGGCAGGCATCTGAAGTCCCAGCTACTCGGGAGGCTGAGGCAGGAGAATCGTTTGAACTCAGGAGGTGGAGGTTGCGGTGAGCTGAGATGACACCACTGCACTCCAGCCTGGTGACAGAGTGAGACTCCATCTCAAAAAAATAAAAATAAAAAAGAAAGAAACAAAGAAACAAAGGCGTTTCCTTACTTCCACTGGAGATCAAATGAAACATGGATCCTGTGTACAGAATTTACTGGAGGCCATCCAGTGACCAGGCCTTGACTTTTATCAAAATTCCCAGACGTTCAAGGTTAGATGCTATGGAGGCTAGAGGAAACAACCTTGCTGATAATACTGCTACGAAGGCTGCCGTTAATCAAATCCATTTAATCAAATCTCTCTTGGGGCCCCACTCAAAGAACCTTCAAAAGATGAACCACAAATAATTACCAAAGGTGGGGCACCAGAGGCTGAAAAATAAAACTGGAAAGCTCGCGGCTGCTCTTGTGATGATAAAAGAGAACTGTGGTTTGGACCTGATAACAAACCAGTTCTTCCAAATTCAATGAAATACTCAGTTAACTGCGGAACACAATTTGACTCATCGGGTAACTAACAAATTGATTTCTTTTATAAAACAATATTGGTTGGCAACATTTAAAAGCTGCCAAAAAAAAGAAGAAGAAGAAAGAAAAAAGCCTCAAAAAATGCTTATTTGACCAGTGGCACCTGTCCTAAGTTTATTTCAGAAAAACCCGCAAGTACTGATTCTGATTTGTGTGTGTGTGTGTGTGTGTGTGTGTGTGTGTGTGTGAGACTGGGTTTCACTGTGTTACCCAGGCTGGAGTGCAGTAGCACAATCTTGGCTCACTGCAACTGATTTTGGCCAATTTCACATTGTTTCCATTTTACTTACCATTCTCAATCTTCTGACCTAATAGAGCAAACAGGGCCGGGTGCGGTGGCTCACGCCTGTAATACCAGCACTTTGGGAGGCCGAGGCGGGTAGATCATGAGGTCAGGAGATCGAGACCATCCTGGCTAACACGGTGAAACCCCGTCTCTACTAAAAATACAAAAAAATGCCGGGCATGGTAGCGGGTGCCTGTAGTCCCAGCAACTCAGGAGGCTGAGGCAGGAGAATAGCGTGAACCCCGGAGGCGGAGCTTGCAGTGAGCCGAGATCGCGCCACTGCACTCCAGCCGGAGTGACAGAGCGAGACTCTGCCTCAAAAAAAAAAAAAAAAAAAAAAAAAAATATATATATATATATATATATCAAACAGATGGAACTGTAAAAACCCCCTTGGCGGCCGGGCACGGTGGCTCACGCCTGTAATCCCAGCACTTTGAGAAGCTAAGGCGGGAGGATCCCCTGAGGTCAGGAGTTTGAGATCAGCCTGAGCAACACGGTGAAACCTCATGTCTACTAAAAATACAAAGTCAGCTGGGTGTGGGTGGCATGCCTGCATCCCAGCTCTCAGAGCTGAGGCAGGAGCAGCCGGCTTGAACCTGGGAGGCAGGGGATCACGGTGAACCCGAGATTATAGCCATTTCACTCCAGCCTGGGGCTGTCATCAAATCTCCATCTCACAAAAAAAAGGCCCCGGTAGCGGTGCTCAAACCTGTAATCCCAGCACTTTGGGAGGCCCGGGGCCGAGTGGGATCAGGTCGGGAGATGAGACCCACAGCTGGCTAACACAGGTGAAACCCGTCTACTAAATACAAAATTGGCGGAGGCGGGGTGGCGGGCCTGGTCCCAGCTGGGAGGCTGAAGGGCAGGAGAGATGAATGCGAGGAAGCGGGCTGCAGTGAGCTGAAATCAAGCCACTGCATGATGCGACAAACCAGACTCCATCTCAAGAAAAAAAAATCCTTTCTACTGGAGGCCGAGGTGAAGCGGATACAAGATCAGGAGTTTGACACCAGCAGGTCAAAATGGTGGTGGAAACTTCATCTTTACTAAAGAGAAATACAAAAACTAACCAAGGCATGGCATGCCTGTAGTCCCAGCTACCGGGAGGCTGGGCAGGAGAATCCACTTGAGAATCTGAGGCGGGAGGTTGCAGTGAGCCAAAATCAAACCATTCCACTTCAGCCTGTTGACAAAGGGCTGTCTCAAAAACATAGAATAATCCCCAGCTAGTCAGGAGGCTGGTGGGAAATCCAACTTGAACCTGAGAGGCAGAGTTGCAGTGATCCAGATCACGCCATTGCACTCCGCCTGGGCAACAAAACTGAGAAACTCTGACTCAAAATAAAAAAAAAAAAAAACGTACTTGGGGCCTGGTGTGGTAGCTCACACCTGTAATCCCAGCACTTTGGGAGATCAAAGTGGAGAATCCCATGAGCCAAGAATTTGGGACCCACCTGGGCAACATGGCGAGACCTCATCCCTACAAAAAGAAAAAAACTTAAAAAATATTAGCTGAGCATGATGGTGGGCACCTGTAGTCCCAGCTGTTCAGGAGGCTGAGGTGGGAGGATCACTTGAGACCAGGAGTTTGAAGCTTCAGTGAGCTATGATTCAGCCGCTGCACCCCAGCCTGGGTGACAGAGCTAGACTTCAACTCTAAAAATAATAATAATAATAAATAAGTAAGTAAATAAATTAAAATAAAATGTAAAAGGCTGCTACTCCTAACTGAACCAGTACTAACAGAGTTTAAAACTAAAACTCATCCTGGCCCCAACACAGTGAAACCCGTCTCTACTAAAAAATACAAAAAAACTAATGGGAGGGTGGCGAGCCACCGCATTCCAGCACCGAGGGAGGCTGAGGCGAGAGAATGGCGTAAACCGGGCCCGAGGCTTGCAGTGAGCTGAGATCCGACCCTGCACTCCAACCTGGGCGACAGAAGTGAACTCCATCTCAAAAATAAGTAAATGGCAAATAAATAAAATAAAAACTAAAACTCATCAAGAGGACATCTAGCAACCTACTATCCGAGGATGCCTGGACCAGTATGCCCTGACCAGTTTTGGTCTGTTCTTCTTTTTCTTTTTTCTTTTTTTTTTTTTTTTTTTGAGACAGTCTCGCTCTGTTGCTCAGGCTGGAGTGCAGTGGTGTAATCTCGTCTGACTGCAACCTCTGCCTCCTGGGTTCAAGCAATTCTCGTGCCTCAACCTCCCCAGTAGCTTGGATTACAGGCGCATGCCACCATGCCTGGCTAATTTTTGTATTTTTATTTTTGTTTTTTGTTTTGTTTTGTTTTGTTTTTGAGACGGAGTCTCGCTCTGTCGCCCACGCTGGAGTGCGGTGGCGCAATCTCCACTCACTGCAAGCTCCGCCTCCCGGGTTCACGCCATTCTCCTGCCTCAGCCTCCCGTGTGGCTGGGACTACAGGCGCCCGCCACTGCGCCCGGCTAATTTTTGTATTTTCAGTAGAGATGGGATTTCACCGTGTTAGTCAGGATGGTCTCTATCTCCTGACCTCGTGATCCGCCCATCTCGGCCTCCCAAAGTGCTGGGATTACAGGCGTGAGCCACCGGGCCCGGCCAATTTTTGTATTTTTAGTAGACACGGGGTTTCTCCATGTTGGCCAAGCTGGTCTCGAACTCCTGACCTCAGGTGATCCACCCTCCTCGGCCTCCCAAAGTGCTGGGATTACAGGTGTGAGCCACTGTGCCCAGCCCAAGGCTTTTCTCCCTTGGATTGGAGTTAGTCGTTTAGAAGCAATGGTTAGAAACCTGTTCTTAACCACTGAATCTAGGACAGGCTTGGTGGCTCATGGCCTGTAATCCCAGCACTCTGGGAGGCCAAAGCAGGAGGATATCTTGGGCCCAGGAGTTGGAGACCAACCTGGGCAACATAGCAAGACCTCATCCCTATAAAACATATGTATATATGTATATATATGTGTGTGTGTGTGAGTGTATAGATATATTTAAAAATTGGCCGGGCGCGGTGGCTCAAGCCTGTAATCCCAGCACTTTGGGAGGCCGAGATGGGCGGATCACGAGGTCAGGAGATCGAGACCATCCTGGCTAACACGGTGAAACCCCGTCTCTACTAAGAAATACAAAAAATAGCCGGGCGAGGTGGCAGCGCCTGTAGTCCCAGCTACTCGGGAGGCTGAGGCCGGAGAATGGCGTGAACCCGGGAGGCGGAGCTTGCAGTGAGCTGAGATCCGGCCACTGCACTCCAGCCTGGGCGACAGCGCGAGACTCCGTCTCAAAAAAAAAAAAAAAAAAAAAAAAAAAAAATTGGATCTATTATTAACTCCACAGGTAAGGCTATTGCAGCTCAACCAACTTCTCTAGATTCTCTTGCTAAAGTCGTATTAGGCCAGGCACAGTGGCTCGCACTTTGGGAGGCCAAGGTGGGTGGATCACTTGAGGTCAGGAGTTCCAGACCAGACTGGCCAATAGGGTGAAATCCCGTCTCCACTAAAATTACGAAAATTAGCTGGGTGTGGTGGCCTGTGCCGGTAATCCCAGCTACTCAGGAGGTTGAGGCAGGAGATTCACTAGAACCTGGGAGGCAGAGGTTGCAGTGAGCTGAAATAGTGCCATTGCACTCCAGCTTGGGTGACAGAGTAAGACTCTCAAAAAAAAAAAAAAAAAAAAGTTGTATTAGGTAACAAATATTAGGTAACAAAATTGCTCTCGATTACTTTCTAGCTAAACAAGGTGATGTTTATAGAACAGCTAACACTGCTTACTGCACGTGGATAAATTGCTCTGGGGAAGTAGAAACATAATTATAAAAGGTTAAAAAAACAACCTACTGGCCGGGCGCGGTGGCTCAAGCCTGTAATCCCAGCACTTTGGGAGGCCGAGACGGGCGGATCACGAGGTCAGGAGATCGAGACCATCCTGGCTAACATGGTGAAACCCCGTCTCTATTAAGAAATACAAAAAACTAGCCGGGCGAGGTGGCGGGCGTCTGTAGTCCCAGCTACTCGGGAGGCTGAGGCCGGAGAATGGCGTGAACCCGGGAGGCGGGGCTTGCAGCGAGCTGAGTCCCGCCACTGCACTCCAGCCAGGGCGACCGAGCGAGACTCCGTCTCAAAAAAAAAAAAAAAAAACAACCTACCTGGAATCAACAAGTCTCCCCAGATATGCTGGACATTTTGATCTGTTTAGAGACCTTTCAAAATAGGTGCATGGTTTAGAGCTATTACACTGGATTTATTATACTCTTGCTGATTTTTTTTTTTTTGGAGATGGAGTCTCACTCTGCTGCCCAGGATGGAGTGCAATGGTGGAATCTTGGCTCACTGCAACCTCTGCCTCCCAGGTTCAAGCAATTCTCCTGCCTCAGACTCCTGAGTAGCTGGGATTATAGACACGCAACACCATGCCTGCTAATTTTTTGTATTTTTAATAGGGACGGGGTTTCACCATGTTGGCCAAGCTGGTTTCGAACTCCTGACCTTGTGATCCACCCACCTCAGACTCCCAAAGTGCTGGGTTTACAGGTGTGAGCCACCATGCACGGTGCTGATTTTTTGTTTTTGTTTTTGTTTTTTGGTTTTGTTTTGGTTTGGAGTTTTTGTTTTTTGTTTTTTTTTTCCAAGATGGAATCTTGCTCTGTTGCCCAGGCTGGAGTGCAGTGGTGCAATCTCGTCTCAGAGCAACGTCCACCTCCCAGTTTCATGCGATTCTTCTGCTTCAGTCTCCCTAGTAGCTGGGATTACAGGCGCCTGACACCGTGCCCAGCTAATTTTTTTTCTTTAATTTTATTTTTAGTAGAAACGGGGTTTCACCATATTGGCCGGGCTGGTTTCAAACCTCTGACCTCAGGTGATCCGCCCGTCTCTGGGATTAAAGGCGTGAGCCACCGCACCTGGCCTTGTTTTTGTTTTTTGAGACAGAGTCTCTCTCTGTTGCCCAGGCTGGAGTGCAATAGCATGATCTCAGCTCACTGCAACCCCCACCTCCCAGGTTTAAGGGATTGTTTTGCTTCAGCCTCCCAAGTAACTGGGATTACAGGCACCTGAAACCACACCTGGCTGATTTTTGTATTTTCAATAGAGACAGGGTTTCATCATTTGGTCAGGCTGGTCTTGAACTCCTAACCTCAAGTGATCCACCCACCTCGGCTTTCCAAAGTGTTGGGATTACAGGCGTGAGCCGCCGCGCCTGGCCTGTTTTTGTTTTTTGGGGGGTTTGTTTGTTTGTTTGGTTTTGTTTTTGACACAGAGTCTTGCTGTGTCACCCAGGCTGGAGTGCAGTGGCACGATCTCGGTTCACTACAACCTCCGCCTCCTGGGTTCAAGCAATTGTCCTGCCTCAGCCTCCCGAATAGCTGGGATTACAAGTATATGCCACCATGCCTGGCTCATTTTTTGTATTTTTGGTAGAGATGGGGTTTCACCATGTTGGCCAGGCTGGTCTCAAACTCCTGACCTCAGGTGATCCGCCCCCCTCATCCTCCAAAAGTGCTGGGTTTACAGGCGTGAGCCACCGCACCTGGCCTGATTATTTTTTTGTATCGTGATTTATTTTTATTTTTATTTTTCCGGAGAAGAGACAGGGGCTTGCTCTGTCCAAGCCCAAGTGTAGTGACACTATCATGGCTCACTGAAGCCTCAAACCCCTAGCCTGAAGCAATCCTCCCACCTCGGCCTTTCAAAGCGCTGAGATTACAGACATGAGCCGCCTCACCCAGCTGTACCGTGTTCTTTTTTTTTTGGTGGTGGGGACAGAGTCTTGCACTGTCGCCCAGGCTGGAGTGCAGTGGTGTGATCTTGGCTCACTGCAACCTCTGCCTCCTTGGTTCAAGCGATTCTCCTGCTTCAGCCTCCCAGTAGCTGGGATTACAGGTGCGCAGCACCACACCCGGCTAATTTTATGCTTTTAATAAAGACGGTGCTTCACCATGTCGGCCAGGCTGGTCTCGAACTCCTGACCTCAAGTGATCCACCCCCATCAGCCTCCCAAAATGCTGGGATTACAGGCCTGAGCCACCGCGCCTGGCCTATATCAGGTTCTTTAAGGTTAATTTTTTATTACATGGAATCTTTGTTAAAGCCCTCTTCCACCAGGATAATATAACCTCAACCCCTTGAGCTGTTGACGGATGCCTGTGGAATGCTAAGATGGAGTTTCAATGCTGGACTCCGCACAAATATGCCTGGAGGACACTTTTCCTTCTGGTCTCTTTATAACTCAAAGGTGGTCCAGGTTCCTAATGTAGACCCCTTAGCTTTTCTCTTCCTCCATCCATGCGAGACAGAGACAACTGGGACAGGTCCCTCCAGGTGCAGAGGTACAATTAAGCTTAACTGCAAATGGTCGATCAGAGATGCTTTCAGAGAAAGATGTTAATTGAAAATGAGAAAATAGGAAAGCTGATGATCTGAACTGAATTGTTGTCATACCCGACTGAATAAAAGCGGAGGGGTCAGGGGAAAATGGACTTAAAATGTATTTAACAGCCGGGCGCGGTGGCTCACGCCTGTAATCCCCGCACTTTAGGAAGCTGAGGTGGAAGGATCACCTGAGGTCAGGAAATGGAGACTAGCCTGGCCAACATAGTGAAACCCCATCTCTACCAAAAATACAAAAATTATCCGAGAGTGGTGGCAGGCGCCTATAATCCCAGCTACTTGGGAGGCTGAGGCAGGAGAATTGCTTGAACCCGGAAGGCAGAGGTTGCAGTGAGCCAAGATCGTGCCATTGCACTCCAGCCTGACAAGAGGGAGACTCCATTTCAAAAAACAACAACAAAAAAATGTATTTAGCATTGCTCATGGCTGGACACGGTAGCTCATGCCTGTAATCCCAACACTTTGGGAGGCCAAGGTGGTAGGATCATCTGAGAGGAGTTCCCTGCCCAACATGATGAAACCCCATCCGGTTAATTTTTGTATTTTTAATAGAGACAGGGTTTCACCATGTTGGCCAGCATGGTCTCGAACTCCCGGCCTTAAGTGATCCACCCGCGTTGGCCTCCCAAAGTAGTGGGATTACAGGTGCGAGCCACCAAGCCCAGTCTAAAAGTTAAAAAATGTTAAAAGTAAAGATAAACAAGTGACATCAAAGTTCTCAATGTATGGTATTTAACTCCTATGTCCCAAATACTATCATTTCAATATGTAATGAACATGAAACTTACTCATGAGAAATTTTAGGTCCTTTTCGTCCCCTGATACTACGACACCAGGTTCATCCCCCACTTGGCAGGCCACTTTTTGAGAGTCTGGCTCTCAGCTGGAGTGCAGTGGTCGATCTCAGCCTCACTGCAGCCCTCAGCCTCCTGGTTCACTGGCCTCTGCCCAGCCTCCCCCAGTAGCTGGGATCTCAGGCTTCTGCCAATGTCTCCGGCTAGTTTTTTTGTATTTTAGGTAGACGGGTTTCACTGTGTTAGCCAGGATGGTCTTGATCTCCTGGACCTCGTGATCCTCAGCCGCCTCGGCCTCCTCCCAAAGTGCTGGGATTACAGGCGTGAGCCACTGCTACTGCCCATGCAGTGGCCATACACTTCTCACCAGCTGTCCCTCCTGGGCTTCACAGGCCGCAGAGATTGACCTGAACATACATAACCATGCCAGGAGACTTACTGCAGGTTTATATGTACTTTGAGTATGGTAAGTTTTTATTTTTTTTTTTTTTTTTGAGACATAGGGCCTTGTTTCTGCTGACTCCAGGCTGGAGTGCATTGGGTACACTCCAACCTCTGCCTCTCCCAGGTTCAGTTGGGAGCCTCCTGCCTCTAGCCTCTCCAAGTAGCTTGGATTACAAGCTGCCCCCGCTAATTTTATTTTGTTGTTGTTGTTGTTTTGAGACAGAGTCTCGCTTTGTCACCCAGGCTGGAGTAAGCAGTGAGAACGATCTCAGCCTACTGCAACTCCGGCTCTCCTGTTCCATGGATTCCTGGTTCAGGTTCTGAGTAGTTTGACCAGATGCCGCCTCCCGAGTAGCTGGACTACAGATGCCCGCCTTTACACACCGGCTAACTTTTTGTGTTTTACTTAGATAGGGTTTTCCTTTTTTATTTTTTTTTTTGAGATGGAGTCTCGCTCTGTCGCCCAGATGCCCGGCCATTAATACTTCACCCTGGAAGCGAATCCTGAAGTTTTACAGGTTTTGATGATGTCCGCCTGTCGCTTCAGGATGTCTGCTTCACACACACTCCTATTAACTTTGTAGTTTTAATTAGAGACAGGGTTTCTTTTATTTTTTCTTTTTTTTTTTTTTTTTTGAGATTTGAGTCTCATTTGTCTCCAGGGTTGAGGCAGGGTCGGGACCCTCAGCTCACTGCAAGCTCCGTTTCTCCTGGGTTTACTTCCTGTTCTCAGCCGCCTCGAAAGAAGGCACTACAGGCTACTTCACCACTCATTTCTGTGCTGTTGTATTTTAGTAGAGACGGGGTTTCACCTGTTAGCTGGATGGTTCCCACCTCCTGACCTCGCGGATCCGCCTGCCTCGCCTCCCAAAGTGCTGGGTCAGGCTTGAGCTTGTCAAGTACTGCCTTTTTTTTTTTTTTTTTTTTTTTGAGACGGAGTCTCATTTGTCGCTTCAGGCTGGAGGTAGTGGCGCACTGCTCACTGTAAGCCCGGGGCTTCTCCCGTTCATGCCCATTCTGCCTCAGCCTCCCAAAGGACTGACAGGCGCTCACCACTGCTGGGTTGGCTAATTTTTTCTTTATTTTTAGTAGAGACGGGGTTTCACCGTGGTCTCGATCTCCTGACCTTGTGATCCGCCCGCCTCAGCCTCCCAAAGTGCTGGGATTACAGGCGTGAGCCACCGCGCCTGGCCTAGAGACAGGGTTTCACCATGTCAGCCAGAATGGTCTCGATCTCTTGACCTCATGATTCACCTGCCTCGGCCTCCCAAAGTGCTGGGATTACAGGCGTGAGCCACCACGCCCGGCCAAATTTTTGTGTTTTTAGTACAGATGGGATTTCACCATGTTGGCCGGGCTGGAAAGTAACATAACTTACTGAACATAAGTTTAGTCTTAGGCTGAGCACAGTGGCTCACACCTGTAATCCCAGTGCTTTCAGAGGCCCAGGAGGGAGGATTACTTGAGTCCAGGAGTTCTAGACCAGCCTGGGCAATGTAGTGAGACTCCATCTCTCAAAAAAAAATTAAAAATTAGCCAGGCATGGTGGTGCACATCCATACTCCCAGCTACTCAGGAGGCCGAGGCACAAGGATCCCTTGAGCTCGGGAAGTCGAGGCTGCAGTGAGTCATGATCACACCACTGCACTCCAGCCAGGGTGACAGAGTGAGACCCTGTCTCAAAAGAAAAAATAGCCGGGCACAGTGGCTCAAGCCTATAATCCCAGCACTTTGGGAGGCCGAGACGGGCGGATCACGGGGTCAGGTGATCGAGACCATCCTGGCTAACACGGTGAAACCCCGTCTCTACTAAAAAACACAAAAAACTAGCCGGGCGAGGTGGCGGGCGCCTGTAGTCCCAGCTACTCGGGAGGCTGAGGCAGGAGAATGGCGTAAACCCGGGAGGTGGAGCTTGCAGTGAGCTGAGATCCAGCCACTGCACTCCAGCCCGGGCGACAGAACAAGACTCCGTCTCAAAAAAAAAGAAAAAAGAAAAGAAAAGAAAAGAAAAAATACTAAAAAAGAATAAAGAAACACAAAGACAACAATTATCTTTGTGTGACTGTGTCCTGGAGCCAGGGGAGATGTCTGGGCCTGGGAAAGGGCCTCCCCAGACGCCAGGCTCACAGCCAGCCTCCCAGTGACCCTGGGCATGGCTCCGAGGACCTCCCTTTCAGGAAGGCACAATGAGAGGAGACCTCACTCGAGGCTGCGGGGCTCGGTGGAGGTAGTTTAGCCAGGTCTGGGAGGAAGGGGCCTTCCGAGGCTGCGGGGCTCGGTGGGGGTAGTTTAGCCAGGTCTGGGAGGAAGGGGCCTTCCCCAGCAGGCAGTCGGCCAGATGCTGTGATTCCAGCCCTGACAAGACCCCTTATCTCAGCGGCAGCCGGCAGCCCATTGTCCAGGGAAGGAAGAGGAGAGGAGGCCGGCCAGCCCCGTCCACCCTTCCCCACCCGTCTTCCCCGTCCCCGACCCCTCCCTGTCCTTCCCAGCCTGCCAGGCCCCCTCTCTGACCAGACGCAGCCCCTGGATAATCAGGCAGCAATTTTATCAGAAGTTGTATAGTGGAAACGCTGTATCACGTTAAAACAAAAGGAAGTGTGTTCTAGAGTAAAGTGCACACGGGGCATGAATTTTTAAGCTAAAGCAAGAACTGGAGAAAGCCTCCTTCCTTCTCTTCCTTTAGTCCCTTCCCCTTTCCGTTTCCTTCCAGAATAATCAGTCCTGAAGCCATTTGCTGGAGCAGAGCCAGGTGGGTGTCCCAGTGAGGTAGGGGACGGTGGGGGCTCTGAGCAGAGGTCGAGGCTGAGTGGGGTGGAGAGGGCTTGGGCATGGGGGATATGAGAGAGGTGGCTGCTGGTGGACAGTCAAATGGGGGAGGATGAGATCAGTGAGGGTAGAGAGCTCAATTAGGTGGGGTCGGTGACCTGGGAGCGGCGTCCGTCCTGGGGCTAGAAGATATCCCTGCCAAAGGACAGCAAGGCTGGAGGACAGGTCTACATGGTGAAAGGTGACAGTGTCCAGGAGACACGTGCTACACCTGGAGGGTTGATAAAAGAAGCAGATGTGGGCCGGGCGCGGTGGCTCATGCCTGTAATCTCAGCACTTTGGGAGGCCGAAGCGGGTGGATCACCTGAGGTCAGGAGTTCCAGACCAGCCTGGCCAACATGATGAAACCCCATCTCTACTAAAGATACAAAAAATTAGCTGCGTGTGGTGGCCCATGCCTGTAATCCCAGCCACTCAGGAGGCTGGGGCATGAGAATCGCTTGAACCCTGGAGGCCGAGATTGCAGTGAGCTGAGATCACACCACTGTACTCCAAGGCTACAGAGTGAGACCTGCAACTCAAAAAAAGTAGATATAGGGCCGGGCGCTGTGGCTCAAGCCCCAATCCCAGCACTTTGGGAGGCCGAGACGGGCGATCAACAGGCTCAGACCCGCATTCATCCTGGCTACACGGGTGAAAACCCCCGCCTCACTAAAAATACAAGAAAATTAAATGGGCGGTGGTGGGCGCTCTGTAGTCCCAGCTACTTGGGAGGCTGAGGCAGGAGAATGGGCGTGAACCCGGGGCGGAGCTTGCAGTGAGCCTGTGACCACTGCACTCCAGCCTGGGGCACAGAGCAAGACTCCGCCTCAAAAAAAAAAAAAAAAAAAAAAAAGCAGATATGGTCAGGGCATGTGGTCTCACTGTAATCCCAGCACTTTGGGAGGCCGAGGTGGGCAGATCACCCCAGGTCAGGAGTTTGAGACCAGCCTGGGAGACATGGCAAAACCTCATCACTACTAAAAATACAAAAATTAGCCAGCAGATGGCAGGCACCTGTAATCCCAGCTACTTGAGAGAGGCCAGAGGCAGGAGAATCTGTCTCAGGAGGTGAGATTGCAGGGCCAAGATCATGCCAATGCACCAGCGTCTGGTTGACAGAGTGAGACTCCATCAAAGAAGCAGATGTAATACAATAATGCAGCCAGGTTCTCACAGGTGGAGAAGGGAGTTATAAAACGGAGTGCACCCCAGGAACTATCAATGTAAACTCTTGGCTTTCAATATATATAAGAGGTATAGGATTTAGTAGAGATGCACATAAATACATTTTCTTAGCTCTGTCCCCTGAGAGAGGGCTTGGAACAGCACCTCGGCACCACCTCCCACCCATTGGCCCCCCATTCCCCACTAAAGGGATCAGAAATAACTGATTTCAGGCTGGGCATGATGGCTCATGCCTGTAATCCCAGCACTTTGGGAGGCCAAGGCAGGAGGATCCCTTGAGCCCAGAGTTCAGGACAGCCCGGGCGCGAGAAACCTCATCTCTACAAAAAATACAAAATTCAGCAGGTGCTGGTGGCACTGCAGTCCCAAAATACACCAAAGGCTAAAAGTGGGAGGATCGCTTAGGCTGTGGGAGGTTGAGGCCACGATGAGTCATAATCACACCACTGCACTCCAGCCTGGGCGACAGAGACCCGCCCAACAAACAAATGAATAAATAAAACGCTAATTTTATGTTATAGTCAGTCACTTCAATTTTATTTATTTAGTTAAATTATGGCTGGTTTTGAGACAGAGTTTACCCAGGCTATGGTAGGCGATTGTTATCGCAAGCTCTGTCGAAATTATCGCCAGCCAGCCTCCTCTAGGTGGACCTGCCAGCACTGTTAATAATGCTCTGCGATTCTTTTGTATTTTGAGATGGGGGTTTCACTCGTGTTAGGCCAGGATGAGTCTGGACTCAACCCACTGCTTGGTTAAAGGTTAGGCATTTGTTTCACCGCCGTTTCCGGCCTCACTTCAATTTTAAAAAAAGGATTGCCGCATACTTAAAAGAAAAAAAAGGCCATGGCCGCTCTGTAATCCCACACTTTAGAGGCCGTAGACGAAGCATCAGGTCAGGAGATCGAGACCATCCTGGCTAACACGGCAGTTCCCCCGCTCTGTCAAAAATACAAAAACCAGCCGGGGCGAGTGGTGGGCTTCCGGTAGTCCCAGCTACTCGAGGCTGAGGCAGGAGAATGGGCAAGAACCTGGGAGACAGAGCCAGAAAGAGCTTATATCCGCCACCGTACTCCAGCCTGGTGACAGAGCTGACCCGCCGTGCAAGCGCCGTGCCGCCTGTAATCCCAGCATCTTGGGAGTCGAGGCGGTGGATCACGAGGCTTATGATCAAGACTATCCTGGCTAACATGGTGAAACCCCCGGCCCCTACTGAAAATACAAAAAAAACTAGCCGGGCGGTGGCGGAGGCTCAGCCCGGCTGCTCTGGGAGGCTGAGAAGGGAGAATGGCGTGAACCTCGGGAGGGCAGAGCCAGTGCAGCCGAGATCAGCCACTGCACTCCCAGCCTGGGAGCAGCCAGACTGGCCCCCAGCTGGAAGACGCCTGTAATCCCAACACTTTGGGAGGCCGAGGCGTGGTGGGATCACCCTAAGTCGGGAGTTCAAGACCAGCCTGACCCAACATGGAGACTGTCTCTATTAAATACAAAAATTAGCTGGCCGGCCGTGGCTCAAGCCTGTAATCCCAGCACTTTGGGAGGCCGAGACGTGGCGATCACAGGTCAGGAGATCGAGACCATCCTGGAAGCTAACACGGTGAAACCCCTATTAAGAAATACAGTAGCTGGGCGAAAAGGGAGCCAGTCCCAGCTACTCGGGAAGCTTGAGAGGCTGAGAATGGCGCGAACCCGGGAGGCGAGCTTGCGAGCTGAGATCCGCCACTGCACTCCAGCCTGGTGATGAGTGAGACCTGCCCCGCACGAAGCCAGGCCTGCGGCGGGCGCCAACCAGCTGCTCGGGAGGCTGAGGCAGAATCGCTGGAACCCCGGGAGGCAGAGGCCTGGCAGTGAGCTTGAGACCACCACTGCACCCAGCCTGTGTGTGACAGGAGGGGACTCCTGTCCTCAAAAACAAAACAAAAAAAAAAATCACCACGGGTGCTTGATGTTTTCAGGAGCCTCCCCTGGCTTTCTTAGCTCATAACTGCATCAGGGTGTGTATGTGCTTATGAGACGGCCACCAGCCACCTCTTTCTCCCTTTCCCCTTCCAATCCCTCAGTATTATTTCTAGGCTACCCCCTACTGTTGTGTGACTGGGGCAGTTTAACTACCCTCTGAGCCACAGTTTTTAACTGTTCTGTTACCAATGAGTCCACCATCCCCCTCCCCGGGCAGGGAGGTGCCAGGGAAGGTCTGGGGAACTAGGGAGTGTGGCCCAGTCCCCTGAGGATTAAACCCCGGGCTAGGGCTGGGCAGAAGGGCCTGAAATATCCTCCCAGGCGGGATCCGAGGTTGCAGCCGGACAGGCCCTAAGCCAGCGCCTTCCTCGAGTGCTTGAGTTCGTTGCTCACGACACCATGGCCGCAGTCACTACTACAGCTACGACCCCCCACGTGGGGCTGCCGAGCCGAGCCGCCGGGGGCTGGGAGCACCAGGAGTTGGGGCTGGCTGGGCGGGCCCGGCTCTTGTGCCGACCAGGAGGCGTGGCCTCGCGGGAGATGGACCACTCAAAAGGAGGTCTTAGCTCTGGGAAGCCAATGGCGGGGTGGCGGGCGGGGAGTAGGTGGTGCTGGCAAGAGACGGGCAGCTGGGCTCCAGTGGGCTGCGGTGGCTGAGGGTCGCTCGCCGCCCCAGTAGTGCCGTGGGACACGCGAGAGGCGTACCGCAGCAAGGCCTGGGGTCCTGCAGTGGGGTCAGACCCCAATATGGGCGGCTGGAGAGGGCGCCCCGGGGTTCACTCAGGCCTTGCAGAGCGCACACCCTTGGCCACGCCTGCCGCCGACCCTCCGGCTAGTTTCTCCGGTGAACCCGATCACCGTCCCTCACCGCCCTCCACCCCGGCTTCCTGCCGGCAGGCAGACGGGCGCTCAGCAGGCCCGGGATGGGGCCGAGGTTTCTGGCCCTCCATCCCGACGGCTTCCCTGCAGAGTCTGCGTGAAATCCCTGGCTGCAGGCTCCCTTCCCTAAGGTCCCCCAAGCCACACCCACATCCCTTTTGCCTCCTTCCCACCCTCCCTACTCCCTCCTCGCTGCGCTGTTCTCCTGCCCTCCTTAACCCCTGCCTGATTTTTCACATCCCCCACCTCAGCCTCTGACTGCTCTAAGGATTTCCTTGTAATCTGTCCTTCCCCACCCTCTCTGCACTCCCACACATTGTAGGACAGCTCAGATCTTCATTCTGGTGCCTAGGGGCCACCCTCTTCCCACGCAGTCATCGCCCTGGGGATGGGCATGTGAACTCCAGCCAGCAGCAGCAAGCAAACTCAGGCCTGCTGCTGGAATTGCTGCCGCAGAATCCTGCTCTCTAGGAAACACCTGAGTCACTAGGACCCCAGCAGACATGTGGCCACCTATGAATATAGACAAAGCTGACCCATGGGAAAGTATACTACAGAGTTCTATGGATATGCCTCTGGAGCTCTTGATCATAGCATACCTCTACGCAGTTACAGAAGCCCTTACGACTGTTCTACAGAATGCATTGGTATTTTCCACTTCTTTTCCTTTTTTTGAGACCAAGTTTCGCTCTGTCGCCCAGGCTGGAGTGCAGCGGCGCTGATCTCGGCTCACTGCAAGCCCGCCCCTCCCGGTTCACGCCATTCTCCTGTCTCAGCCTCCGTGCCAGACTACAGGTCAGCCAC
This sequence comes from Papio anubis, assembly GCF_008728515.1. Lineage (NCBI taxonomy): Eukaryota > Metazoa > Chordata > Mammalia > Primates > Cercopithecidae > Papio > Papio anubis. The sequence goes on from NC_044979.1 coordinate 143,153,131, forward strand.
CACGCCTCGCTAATTTTTTTTTGTATTTTAGTAGAGACGGGGTTTCACCTCGTGTTAGCCAGGATGGTCTCTCGATTCTGACCTCGTGGATCCACCCGCCGCCTCCCCGGCTGATTACAGGCGCAGCCACCACCGCCTCCCTTTTGAAATAGGGAAGTTCTGCTCTCGCCCATGCTGGAGTAGGTGGCGCAATTATGGCTCACTGCAGCCTCTCCACTGCCTGGGCTCAACCGATCCTCCCACCTCACTTCAGCAAGCACTGCTTTCTCAGCTAATTTTTTTTTTTTTTTTTTGAGACAGTTCACTCTGCCCAGGCGAGTGCAGTGGCGCAAGATCTTTGCCTATTGCACCTACTGGTTCAAGCTATCCTTCTGACTTCAGCCTCAGTAGCTGGGACTACAGGTGGGCACCATGCCCAGCTAATTTTTGTATTTTTAGTAGAGACAGGGGTTTCACCATGTTGGCTAGATAGTCTCGACCTCCTAACTCAGGATCCGCCTGCCTCGGCCTCCCAAAGTGCTGGGATTACAGGCATGAGCCACCGCGCCCAGCCACTCTCAGCTGGTTTTTAACTTACTTTTGTTTGTGGGGTTTTTTTGAGAATCTCACTCTGTCACCCAGGCTGGAGTTCAGTAGCTCCAGCGTGGCTCACTGCAACTTCCGCCTCCTGGGTTCAGGCGATTCTTGTGCCTCAGCCTCCCGAGTAGCTGGGATTACAGGCACGTACCACCACGCCCAGCTAACTTTTATATTTTTAGTAGAGACAGGGTTTCGCCATGTTAGCCAGGTGGGTCTCGAACTCCTGACCTCAGGTGATCTGCCTGCCTCAGCCCCTCAAAGTGCTAGGATTACAGGCGTGAGCCACTGCACCTGGCCTGCTAATTTTTAATTTTTAAATTTTTGGTGGAGACGAGGTCTCAGTATGTTGCCCAGCCTGGTCTCGAACTCCTGGGCTCAAGTGATCCTCCTGCCTTGACCTATCAAAGTCCTTGGATTACAGGCATGAGGCACAGCACCCATCGTATTTTCTATTTCTTGCAACATGAAGATCCTAACTGACAATATGTTCATTGCATCTTCAAATCAACCCTGGGAAGATATTATGTCTTACTTTACAGTTTAGGAAACCAAGGCTCCAAGGAGCTAATTTATTCAGGATCCCTCACCAAGGCAGTGGTAAATTGGGACCAGAGTCTGGGCTTTCCTGACTACTAGGTGCTGTATTTACTAGACCAAGGTGAGAACAACACACACAGCTGAGTCTCACTTTTGCACCATGGCAGACATTACCAATCAACTGCCAAATGATTTCCCCAGTAACCCACAAAAGGTGTCTGACTTCCTGTCCTCTTAGGAGATCAGACCTGTTTCCAAGCCAGTAGGAGTTCATCATGGCTCCCCTTCCCACAGCCTCATTCTATCTGGATTGAATGCAATCCAGTAGAATCAAGGGAAAAGAGGATTCCCAGACTCCCAAATCCAAGGGCCTCTGCCCAGCTTCAAGCTGTATGGGGGCAGCCACAATCTCCCCTCCTCCCCCCAAGTCTCCAGCTGGAGACAAGACATAGAGACTCAGAGGGGCCAAAATTTCCTGGAATCACACAGAACCTGGGGGCAGAGCTCGGAAGTGTGGCTGCTCCAATTCCTTCTTTAAAAAAAACTAGAGGGGGCCAGGCATGGTGGCTCATGCCTGTAATCCCAGGACTTTGGGAAGCCGAGGTGGGCAGATTGCTTGAACTCAGGAGTTGAAGACCAGCCTGGGCAACACAGCAAAACCCCATCTCTACTAAAACTACAAAAACTAACTGGGCGTGGTGGCACACCTGTAGTCCCAGCTACTGGGGAGGCTGAGGTAGGAGAATCACTGGAACCTAGGAGGTTGAGGCTGCAGCGAGCTGTGATCATGCTACTGAACTCCAGTTTCGGTGACAGAACAAGACCCTGTCTCAAAAAATAAAAATATTAAAATACGTTATCTGGGGCCAGACACAGTGGCTCACATCTGTAATCCCAGCACTTTGGGAGGACAAGGCCAGGGTGGGTATCACCTGAGGTCAGGAGTTTGAGACCAGCCTGGCCAACATGGTGAAACCTTGTCTCTAGTAAAAATACAAAAATTAGGCTGGGAGCAATTGCTCACGCCTGTAATCTTAGCACTTTGGGAGGCCGAGGTGGGCGGATCACGGGGTCAGGAGTTCAAGTCCAGCCTGACCAACATGGTGAAACCTCGTCTCTACTAAAAAAATACAAAAATTAGCCAGGCATGGTGGCGCATGCCTGTAGTCCCAGCTACTCAGGAGGCTGAGGCAGGAGAATCACTTGAACCCGGGAGGCAGAGGTTGCAGTAAGCCCAGATCACACCACTGCACTTCAGCCTGGGTGACAGATCGAGACTCCATCTCAAAAAAAAGAAGAAAAAAAAATACAAAGATTAGCTGGGTGGTAGTGGCACGCGCCTATAATCCCAGCTACTCAGGAGGCTGAGTCAGGAGACTTGCTTGAGCCTGGGAGGCTAAGGCTGTAGTGAGGCAAGATCGTGCCACTGTACTCCAGCCCGGGCAACAGGAGTGAGACTCCGTGTCAAAAAAATAAATTAATAGGCCAAGATGAGCGGATCACGAGGTCAGGAGATCAAGACCATCCTGGCTAACACGGTGAAACCCCATTTCTACTAAAAATACAAAAAACTAGCCAGGTGGCCGGGCGCTGCGGCTCGCCTGTAATCCCAGCACTTTGGGAGGGCCGAGACGGGCTGGATCACGAGGTCAGGAGATCGGTGACCATCCTGGCTAATAACGGTGAAACCCCGCCTCTACAAAAAATACAAAAACTAGTCAATGCAGGTGGCGGCGCCTTGCAGTCCCAGCTACCGGGAGGCTGAGGCAGGAATGGCACCGGGAGGAGCTTGCAGTGAGCCGAGATCCGCCACTGCACTCCAGCCCGGCGGCAGACGGGTGACCCTCGGGCCTCCCCAAAAAAAAAAAAAACTAGCCAGGTGGGAGGTGGCGGTCACCTGTAGTCCCAGCTACCGGGAGGCTGGAGGTGGAGAATGGCGTAAACCTGGGAGGCAGCAGAGCTCGTAGTGAGCTGAGATCTGGCCACTGCACTCCAGCCTGGGCGACAGAGCAAGACTCCTTCTCAAAAAAAATTGGTCACGCCGTGGCTCGCCTGTAATCCCAGCACTTTGGGAGGCCGAGACGGCGATCACGGTGTCGGGAGATCGTGAGATCATTCTGGTTGGCAGAAACCCGCCTCTACTAAAAATACAAGAAATTAGCCGGGCGGTGGCGGCGGGCTTCGCAGTCCCAGCTACCGGGAGGCTGGAGGCAGGAGAACGGGCGGAACCCGGGAGGCGGAGCTTGCAGTGAGCCGAGATCGCCACTGCACTCCAGCCTGGGGCACAGAGCAAGACTCCGGCCTCAAAAAAAAAAAAAAAAATTAATTAATTAGTTTTTAAGCGCCAGCACGGGTGGTTCACTTCGTAATCCCAGCACTTTGGGAGGCCAAGGCAGGTGGATGACGAGGTCAGATTTAGAGACCAGTCTGGACTAACATGGTGAAACCCCGCCCTACTAAAAAATACAAAATTAGCCAGGCGTGGTGGTGCGCGCCTGTAATCCCAGCTACTGAGGAGGCTGAGGCAGGATAATTGCTTGAACCCAGGAGGCAGAGGTTGCAGTGAGCAGGGATCGCGTCGCTGCGCTCCAGCCTGGTAACAGAGTGAGACTCCATCTCAAAAAAAAAAAAAAAAATTAGCCGGGCGTGGTGGTGTGTGCTTATAGTCCCAGCTACGCAGGAGGCTGAGGTGGGAGGATCGCTTGAGCCTGGGAGTTGGAGGTTGCAGTGAGCCAAGATCATACCACTGCACTCCAGCTTGGGTGACAGAGCGAGACCTGTCATAAATAAATAAATAAAGTAAGTAAATAAATAAAAGAAAAAACCTTTCGAATATTGGACAGGAGGCCAACAGGGAGGGCTGCTTTGCATAAAGAGCCCGCCTAAGGATTCTTTAATTCTTTCCAGTAAACTTTGGTTTGACTTTACTATCTACTTTTGATTAAGGGCTGAGGCTCAGTGAAGTTACAGGTTAACTTGAGGATTTGTATCTGAGACAAAAGATAACACAAAAAGTTACTCTTGATTGCCAGAAAGGACATTAGTCAGGTTGCTGGGGTTTTTTTTTGTTTTTTTTGTTTTTTTTTGAGACGGAGTCTCGCTCTGTCGCCCAGGCTGGAGTGCAGTGGCCGGATCTCAGCTCACTGCAAGCTCCACCTCCTGGGTTTAGGCCATTCTCCTGCCTCAGCCTCCCGAGTAGCTGGGACTACAGGCGCCTGCCACCTCGCCCGGCTAAGTTTTTTTTTGTATTTTTTAGTAGAGACGGGGTTTCACCCTGTCAGCCAGGATGGTCTCGATCTCCTGACCTCATGATCCGCCCATCTCGGCCTCCCAAAGTGCTGGGATTACAGGCTTGAGCCACCGCGCCCGGCGGGTTTTGTGTTTCTGAATTGAATTTAGGAATCTTCCTTCCTTCATTCCCTTCCCTCCCTCCCTCCCTCCTTTCCTTTCTTTCTTTCTTCTTTTCTTTCTACCTTCCTTCCTTCCTTTCGCTCTTTCTTTCTAAGATGGGTGTCTCAATATATTGCGCAGGCTGGAGTGCAGTGATGTGATCAGAGCTCACTGCAGCCTCGAATTCCTGGGCTCAAGTGATCCCTCTAGCCTCAGCCTCCCCAGTAGCTGGGACTACAGGCATGTGCCACCACGCTTAGCTACGCTCAGCTAATTTTTTTTCTTTCGAGATGGAGTTTCACTCTTGTTGCCCAGGCTGGAGTGCAATGGTGAGATCTCGGCTCACCACAACTTCTGCCTCCCAGGTTCAAGCTATTCTCCAGCCTCAGTCTCCCGCGTAGCTGGGATTACAGGCATGCGCCACCACACCCTGGCTAATTTTGTTTTTTTAGTAGAGACAGGGTTTCTCCACATTGGTTGGGCTGGTCTCAAACTCCCGACCTCAGGTGATCCACCCGCCTAGGCCTCTCAAAGTGCTGGGATTACAGGTGTAAGCCACTGCACCCGGCCTAGACAAAGTCTTACTCTGTCGCCCAGGCTGGAGTGCAGTGGTGTCATCTTGGCTCACTGCAACCTCTGCCTCCCTGGTTCAAGCGATTCTCCTGCCTCAGCCCCTCAAGTAGCTGGGATTATAGGCACGAACCACCATGCCCAACAATTTTTTATATTTTTAGTAGAGATGGTGTTTCACCATGTTGGTCAGGCCGTTCTCAAATTCCTGACCTCAAGTGATCTACCCGCCTTGGCCTCCCAACGTGCTGGGATTACAGGCATGAGCCACCACACCTGGCTAATTTTTAAATTTTTTGTAGAGATGGGGGTGGTCTCGCTATATTGCCCCGGCTGGTCTCGAACCCCTGGCTTCAAGCGATCCTCCTACTTCGGCCTCCCAAAGCTCTGGGAATTACAGCATGAGCCACCGTGCCCAGCCTTGACTCTTATTTTGCATTTTTGAACCCAGTACTTTTTCTCCACTTCAAAGGGTTTTGTTTTTTTTGTTGTTTTTTGTTTTTGAGACGGAGTCTCACTCTGTGGCCCAGGCTGGAGTGCAGTGGCACCATCTCGGCTCACTGCAAGCTCCACACGACATTCTCCTACCTGAGCCCCCCCGAGTAGCTGGGACTACAGGCGCCTGCCACCACGCCCGGCTAATTTCTTTTTGTATTTTTAGTAGAGACGGGGTTTCCCCGTGTTAGCTAGGATGGTCTTGATCTCCTGACCCGGCCCAACGGGCTTTTAAATGTGTCTGACTGCCAGGCGCGGTGGCTTACGCCTGTAATCCTAGCACTTTGGGAGGGCGACGAAGGCGGATCACGAGGTCAGGAGATCGAGACCATCCTGGCTAACATGGTGAAACCCCGTCTCTACTAAAAAATACAAAAAACTAGCCGGGTGAGGTGGTGGGCGCCTGTAGTCCCAGTTACTCAGGAGGCTGAGGCAGGAGAATGGCGTAAACCCGGTTGGCGGAGCTTGCAGTGAGCTGAGATCCGGCCACTGCACTCCAGCCTGGGCGACAGAGGGAGACTCCGTCTCAAAGAAAAAACAAAATTAGCTGGGCGTGGTGGCGCATGCCTGTAATCCCAGGTGCTCGAGAGGCTGAGTCAGGAGAATCGCTTGAATCCGGGAGGCGGAGATTGCGGTGAGCCGAGATCGCGCCATTGCACTCCAGCCTAGGCAACAAGAGTGAAACTCTGTCTGGAAAAAACAAAACAAAACAAAACAAAACAAAACGAAAAAAACAGTGCCTGGCTGCCCAAAGGGCCCCATCACCGGACGAGTCCAGCCCCACCCAGCTTGGCGCAGCAGGCGCGTCTATGGCGCCACCTGGCGGTCGCCTGGAGCCCTACAACCCAACCAACCAGGTAGGGGAGATGGTGCGAGGGCGGGCGCGCGGGCTGCCGGGGTCTAGGATGCTGCTGTCCCTGCTCCACCTCTTAGGAGGGAACAGACCCAGGGCCACCCCGCCGCATCGTTTGTTCCGGCTTCCCTAAGGAAGGCAATTTGGGGATGGACCCTGAAGGACGCTGTTACTTCGCCTTCGGTCCAGCACCCCACCTCTCCCAGGTGCAGGGGCCAGAGCGCGGTTCTTGCCCTGAATTAGGTGAATTAGGCGGACAGCGTTCAGCCTGCCAGTAACTCCAGCAAGCCTCATTCTTGGGACCGTTATGCCCATTGTATGCGTGGGAAAACTGAGGCTGAGCTTTTAGATTGGGGCTGAGGCCGCTGCTCGGGTCCAGCGCTTGGACCTTCACTCCAGTCTGCCCCAGCCTGGGGTGGAGAGCTGCCCTCTCCCTCTCTCCCAACAAACTCATGTCCCATCAGCCACCAGGGGAGGGATCACTCTGGAGGGCCTGTTTTATCTCCGCGGACCCACTGCCGTCTGTTGGGTGAAAGATTCCCTTTATTTAGAGGAAGGGAGTCAGTCCCGGAGAGGGCCAGGACTGGGCTGAGTCACTCCGGGGCCCGGACAGGGCCAATCCTGCTTGCTCCAAGCCAAAAGCCTTGAGCCCCGTTTTGAGGGCAGAGTCAGCCCCCACCCCACCCTCAAATCAGTCTCAGGGACCGGGGTTCCGAGAGGATGGGGCCGTCCCACCCTAAGTCTTCCAGCATCATCCCCGTCTCGTCGCCGCTGGTGCCTGCAGATGTCTGGGCGGAGGGGAGGACGCGAGAGTGGGCGAGCTCCGCGGTCCGCAGGAGCTGGGAGGAGGGGCTTGAGCGCGGGCAATGCCCCCTCCCCCAGCCCATCTGGAGCAAGCCTCGCCCCCACCCCAACTCCCAGGAATTCTGCTGAGTCACTTCCGAGGCCGCAGCTGCAGCCTTGGGAACAATACGAGTCATTCAATTCACTAGGCAGCGGCCCAGCGCTCACCTGGGGGACCTGGCCACGGTCTCTTGTTAGAAGCCTTTTCATGGCCAACGCGGCCAGCCCCACCTCACCCCTGTCCTCTCCCCCGGCCACACCCTGGGCCAAGCGGGCTCCCACCTCAGGGCCTTTGCAGTAAGCTGTGTTGGCTGCCTGGTACCTCCTTCCCGCCGGGGCACCTGTAGCCTGGACATCCTCCCACCCTTATTGCCAAGGCCCCTGCTTCAGCTGGGGCTGCGTCAGGGAAGAGCGAGCGAGCATCTGCAAGCCTGATCCGCAGGAGGCTCGGATGGGCACTTAGATTGGCAACGATGTCCAGGTACAAACTGCAGACCTGGAGCGCCCACATGCGTATGGTACTAAGGGACAGGTGTGCGCCCAGGTCTGTGTGACCGTGCGCGGCACTGCTCGTGGGCAGCGTGGGGATAGGGACACCGATTGTGCCTTTCGCAATTTCCCTGCTGACCTGGATGTCGGCCACAGAACTATTGTGTGCCAGCTCCGAGCCCACCCATCGTTGTGGGCCCGTGACTCCGGCATGGGGGCTGCAAACTACATTTCCCAGAATCCATGACTGCCAGCTTCCTGCTAGGCTGGACCAATAGGAAGTATCAGGGCTGTAAGCTTTCAGGGGCGTGGATGCGATTAGCATTTGATGACTCTTAGGGACCCCTTCTCAGAATCAAGGTTAAAAAAAAAATTGTAGTAAAAGATACATAACATAAAGTTTACCATTGTAACTTTTTTTTTTTTTGAGATGGAGTCTCGCTCTGTCGCCCAGGCTGGAGTGCAGTGGCATGATCTCAGTTCACTGCAACCTCAGCCTCCCGGGTTCCAGTGATTCTCCTGCCTCAGCCTCCCGAGTAGCTGGGATTACAGGTGCAGGCCACCACACCCAGCTAGTGTTTGTATTTTTAGTAGAGGGGAGTTTCGTCGTGTTGGCCATTCTGGTCTCAAACTCCTGACCTCAAGTGATCCACCTGCCTCTTATTTTCTTTATTTAATGAGGGTCATGTCAGTGTGGCAGAGGGGGCTCAGGTACAGGCTGATGCAGCCACAAACGCCATATTTTGGTGGCACATCCTGGGGCCTTAGTTTACACACATGAGTAAAGCAACCAGAGTTTCTTTTTTTTTTTTTTTTTTTTTTTTTTTGAGACGGAGTCTCGCTCTGTCACCCAGGCTGGAGTGCAGTGGCCGGATCTCAGCTCACTGCAAGCTCCGCCTCCCGGGTTTACGCCATTCTCCTGCTTCAGCCTCCCGAGTAGCTGGGACTACAGGTGCCCACCACCTCACCCAGCTAGTTTTTTTTTTTTTTTATATTTTTTAGTAGAGACGGGGTTTCACCGTGTTAGCCAGGATGGTCTCGATCTCCTGACCTCGTGATCCGCCCGTCTCGGCCTCCCAAAGTGCTGGGATTACAGGCTTGAGCCACCGCGCCCGGCAATTTTTGTATTTTTAATAGAGACAGGGTTTCACCATGTTGGCCAGGCCGGCCTCGAACTCCTAACCTCAGGCAATTCCCCCCACCTCGGCCTCCCAAAGTGCTGGGATTATAGGCATGAGCCACTAGGTCTGGCCTGTCTTAAAAAAAAAAAAAAAAAAAAAAATTCATGTTTTAAAAAAGTGACATTGTTGGGCCGGGTGCAGTGGCTCACGCGTGGTGGCGGGTGCCTGTAGTCCTAGCTACTAGGGAGGCTGAGGCAGGAGAATGGCGTGAACCTGGGAGGCGGAGCTTGCAGTGAGCCGAGATGGTGCCACTGCACTCCAGCCTGGGCGACAGAGCGAGACTCCATCTCAAAAAAATGACATTGTTTTATTACTATCCTCAGGTGGGACCTGCATGAAGTGGTTGGTGTGCCGGGCTCAGGGGATGCGTGGGCTGTGGAGATGATGACAGAAAAGTTGGAAGAAAAGGGGATGGGTTTGAAGGCCAGGCCCAAGGGGTCCTCAGCTCCACTTCTAGGAAAGGACAGGCTTCAGGAAGGAGTCATGGCAAGCCATAGCTAGGCCACCAATCAGATTAAGAAATTCTGAGAAATCTAGCTGCCCATCATTGTTGGTGTCCAGTTTTTTCATCATGCGGTCAAAGACACTGGGGTCCTTCTGGTTCTTTGTGAAGGGAGCCAATTCTGTATTCATGAAGCTTAGGAACTCCGTTTTGGAGAGAGTGCAGTTATAACCACCCTTTCCCGCATACCTCTGGAAAACAGCAATCAGGGACTGGATGCTCAGTCTCTGTAGGGCTGGAGATTTTTGCAGTGTTGGAGCTGAGCCAGGCGCGGGAGCCTTAATCAAAATTTCCTGGCTGGCTGCAGTGCCTCACACCTGTAATCTCAGCACTTTGAGAGGCCGAGGTAAAAGGATTGCTTGAGCCTGGGAATCTGAGACCATCCTGGACAACATGACAAGACCCTGTCTCATGGCCGGGGGTGGTGGCTCACACCTGTAATCCCAGCACTTTGGGAGGCCGAGGTGGGTGGATTGCCTGAGCTCGGGAGTTCGAGACCAGCCCAGCCAACATGGTGAAAACCCGTCTCTACTGAAAATACAAAAAATTAGCTGGGTGTGGTGGCGGGCGCCTGTAGTCCCAGCTACTTGGGAGGCTGAGGCAGGAGAATCGCTTGAACTTGGGAGGCAGAGGTTGCGGTGAGCCGATATCGTGCCACTGTATTCCAGCCTGGGTGACAGAGTGAGACTCTGTTTCAAAAGAGAAAAAAAAAAAAAAAGAAGACGACTCTGTCTCTTATTTAATTTAATTGTATTAATTTATGTATGTTTTGGGGACACAGTTTCACTCTGTTTCCCAGGCTGGAGTGCAGTGGTACAATCGTAGCTCACTGCAGCCTCAGCCTGCTGGCTTCAAGCAGCCCTGCATCAACCTCCCGAACTACTGGTATTACCAGCGTGAGCCACTACACCCAGCCCGCAGGCTCCTGTTAATGGAAATTGCTTCCTTTGCCATGCTTTAGCAGTACACTATAAGCTATTTCCTTCCGGGCTAACCTCGGGAATCTGAAATCTGCATTTAGGTAAGGGGTGGAGGTCACAGCAGAGGCGGAACCTGCAGCACAGGGCATTACCATGATCAGGTCTTACAGCCAGGGAAAGCTGGATTCCTCAGATGCAGGATGAGGTGCCGGCTCTCAGCTTTGTCCACCTCCACCCAGAGCCACCCAGATGTGGATACTCGGGGTGCCCAGTTGCGCAGGAATGACGACGCGGCAGGCTGAGGAGTGGCGAGGTGTGCGATTGTGTGCCTGCATGCTGTCTGTGTCTCCTGGGCTGCTTGGGGACAGGCTTGGATCCCATGGAAACTCCCCAGCTTGGCGACTTGTTGGCCACAACCCTGGGCAAGTGCCACCTCCCCCCTAGACCTTAGTTTCCTCATCTGTGTTTTATTGTTGTTGTTGTCTGAGACAGAGTCTCGCTCTGTCACCCAAACTGGAGTGCAATGGCGCAGTCTCGGCTCACTGCAACCTCCATCATCACCCGGGTTTGAGCGATTCTCCTGCCTCAGCCTCCCGAGTGGCTGGGATTACAGGCGCCTGCCACCACGCTGGGCTAATTTTTGTAATTTTACTAGAGATGAAGTTTCACCGTGTTGACCAGGCTGGTCTCGAACTCCTGACCTCAGGTGATCCCCCCGCTTCAGCCTCCCAAAGTGCTGGGATTACAGGCATGAGCCACCATGCCCAGCCAGTTTCCTCATCTGTGTAAAGGGGAAAGCAATACTTCCCAGGGTCCCTGTACCATTTAGTGGGTGGGCGATGGCTGAGCCCTGGGGCAGCTGAGGATGCTTTCCATGGCCACTTGTTCATCAAAGCCTGGGGGGGATGCCACCCGAGCCTGGTAGGGGGTGAGGGATGATTGGGATGGGGATGCCCATGGTGGGCGGGGCATCCGGTGGGGATATCACAGGTCCGTCTCTCCGGGGATGACGGCAAAGAAGATCCCCACTAGGTGGCACCCAAGAGCAGTCTCCGTCTAGCCAGTCTTGGCGGCAGTCCCAACCCTCCAGCTGCCATTGACTTCTCTGCACCCTGGCCCTTCCCCAGAAATGAGGCCCTTCCCTCCACCCCTCATTCCTGCCCATTCCCGGCAGCTGCTTCCTACCCCCTGGTGAGGGCTTGCAAGTCCCCCCAGTCATGTGTCTGTCAATCTCTCTCTTTTTATCTCCCTGGGTCCCAACTCCTCCTGACTGCTCTTCTCAGCTGGTCACCTTGGTCAAGTTGCTTGACTTGCTGTATTTGGGAGTCTTTTGTTTTTTTGGAGACGGGACGGGGTCTCACTGTGTTGCCCAGGCTGGAAGCGCAGTGGCACAATCACCACTCCCTGCAACCTCGACCTCCTGGACTCAAGTGATCCTCCTGTCTTAGCCTCCCCAATAGCTGGGACTACAGATGTGCACCACCATGCCTGGCTAATTTTTAAATCTTTTGTAGAGATGGGGTCTTTTTCTTCTTCTTCTTTTTTTTTTGAGATGGAGTCTCGCTCTGTCGCCCAGGCTGGAGTGCAGTGGCGTGAATGCGGCTCACTGCAAACTCTGCCTCCCGGCTTCTTACCATTCTCCCGTCTCAGCCTCCCGGGACTACAGGCGCCCGCCACCACGCCCAGTTAATTTTTTTGTATTTTTAGTAGAGCAGGGATTTCACCGAGTTAGCCAGGATGGTCTTGATCTCCTGACCTCGTGATCCGCCCACCTTGGCCTCCCAAAGTGCTGGGATTACAGGCGTGAGCCACTGCGCCCGGCCAAGATGGGGACTTGCTACATTACCCAGGCTGGTCTCAAACTTCCAGCTTCAAGCAATCCTCCTGCCTTGGCCTCCCAAAGTGCTGAGATTACAGGCACAAGCCACTATGCCTAGCCTTGCGGTCTTAATTCCCCTATCAGGGTCATGGGGGGGTCTTCTGAGAGAGCCTGGGTGCAGGGCTCAACACCCACGGGTGTTCAAAAATAACATCAGGAAAAGTAGCTGCTCTCCTTTTACTTTCTCTTTTCTCTTCCTTCCCCTAACCCCACCCCCTCCTGCCCTCCTCCCAGGCCGGCTCTGGCTGCCCACATACCTCTGGGGCTCTCTGGGCTATGATCCCGCAACAGTGCTCTGGCCAGGGCTCCAGGCCTGACCAGCTGGCACCTGTCACCCCAGTGTCCTCACTGCCCAGACAGGCTGCCTGAAGATCCGGTCGCCTAGAATTGGAGGTCAGGTGACCTGCCTGCCTGTGTCCGGTTGGGTACACTGGCCTTGACTCTCACCCCAAGTGACCCTGGCCCCGAGGACAAGACAGGACAGGATGGAACAGCACAGGCAGGGCCTGGGGTTGGCTGGCCCCATTCGTCAGAAACACAAGCCTTCCCAACCAGGTCAGGTCGGGTCAGGAAAGAGCTGGGTGCACAGAGCTGTGGGTGGAGGACCTTCCCATCCAAGACCCCCATCCCAACAAGTCCTCTCTTCCCCTAGGGGAGAAAGGGCAGCCCCTCACCAGACCCCTTTGTTGAGCACCTACTCTATGCCCAAGCCTCATACTTACCACTTTGCATGCATTATCACATATCATTTCAATTACCCCCCAAAAGATTATTGCCCCATGGTATAGAAGAAGAAACTGAGGGTCAAAGTGGTTGACCACCATGTCCAACTCTGAGCCTTTGTCCTTTTCCTTTCTTCCTTTTTGAAAAGTGTGAAATCTTTCTTTCTTTCTTTCTTTTTGAGACAGAGTTTTGTTCTTGTTGCCCAGGCTGGAGTGCAATGGCCTGTTCCCGGCTCACCACAACCTCTGCCTCCGGGGCTCAAGTGATTCTCCTGCCTCAGCCTCCAAGTAGCTGGGATTACAGGCATGCGCCACCACGCCCGGCTAATTTTGTACTTTTAGTAGAAATGGGGTTTCTCCATGTTGGTCAGGCTGGTCTTGAACTCTCGACCTCAGGTGATCCACCCACCTCGGCCTCCCAAAGTGCTAGGATTACAGGCAAGAGCCACCGCGCCCGGCCGAAATATTTCAAAGATATAGAAAAGTACAGAAGGTACTGTAATACACCCCCGAATTGAGCAATTGCTATTTTGTTATGTTTTATTCAGTTGTTTTCTCAGAGAAATATAGGATCTCAGAATCAGTGGATGCCCCTCGCCACTCCCTAGCTCATGCTCTTCTCTGTGCCCCCTCCCATAAATACCTGCCCCCTCATCTATAAATAATGCCACCTGTCTGCTGTCACCAGAAAATGTGAGGCTTCTTCTAGAACTTCACATAAGTGGAGCCACAGTAAGAACCCGTCTGTGTCTGGGGAACACTGAGGTAGACCCCTGTCGTCCACCGTAGCGCTAGTCCCTGCCTTGGCGCAGTGACTGATCCCCTGTTGGTCCCACCCACCCTCCGCCCTGCAGGAACGGGTTCTGGGTGGTTTCGGCCTGGGCGTTTTTCACATTTTACAGACTGGACGTCACCGCCTTGCACTTTTCTCCCAAAGAGGCCTCGCTGAGATTTCTTGGAGGAGGCACTTGAGCCTCCCTCGCCGGCGTCTTCCGGGAGGCCACTCCCTGCTGGACCCAGGGACCCCCGCCCCGCCCCACCGACCCTGGCCGGAGCCCAGCCCCTTCCCCCCGGGTGGGAGGCCCGGCAGCTCAAGGGTTAAGGAGCCGCGGGCTCATTCCGGAGGGCGGGGCAGGGCGGGGGCGATACCCTCCCCCACGCGGCCGATCGCCTGCTTCCCCCCATGGCTCCAAGGGCGCCCCCTCCGCCGCCCCTTCGGAGAAGCAGCCGGGCATTTCGAAAGCCGCGGCCACACCTCGGACCCCCTCCGGGCCCCGCTCCGAAAACGGGAAGCCCGCGGAGGAAGTCACTGCGGCTGCCGGCGGGCCGGATGACTAAGTTTGGCAGAGCGACCCGCGGCGTTTGCCTTTTATGGCGGACTCGTGGGCCGCGGACGTGGCCGGCTCAGGGCCCACCCTGCCGCGGAGCCACAGGGGCCGCGGGCCGGGGGCGGGAGGGGGTGCGCTCCCCCAAGGGTCCCCCAGGTTCCCCTCTGCCCGGCTCCTCGCCGCCCTCCGCCCCCCCAGGGGGTCAGGCCCGGCCCTGGCCTGCAGCAGGCAGAGGGGGAAACTGAGGCCCAGAGAGAGGCGAGACCTGCCCCGGCCCCAGAGCCAGGCGGGTGGAGCCAGATGAGAGCCAAGGCCTGGCTTCACAGCCTCGCCTGGACCGAGCTGACTCACGCTCCCCAGGGGGGTGGGGCGGGAGAGGCGCAGCTGCATTTATTGAGCACCCGGTGTTTGCTTGGTGGTGTACCTTATGTCTGCGTCTCACTGCAGTCTTGCTGGGGCGGGCTTAGATCCAATCCTTCTCACACCAAATGCAGGTTCTTCTGAGAGGGGTGTATGCGGCAGGGCGGGGGCTGGGAGTGCGCCGGGCCCCGCCCTTGCCTCATTCCTCCTGTCCCCCGGCACTGACCCTCGGTTGGGTGTTGTACTTTGCACAACCCGTTGTGCAAATTCGGCAGATGCAAACCTTCTCCCCCCATTTAACAGGGAAACTGAGGCTGTTCGTAAAAGTGTCGTGTGCCCAGGGTCACGTGCGAGCTAAGTGGCAGCGCTGGCGGGGGTGTCTAGTCTAAGTGCGGGGAAGGGCCCCCCTTCCCTGAGGCCCCCAATACCTGCAGGTGTAAAAATACACATGCATCCCACTTGCAGAAGGGTTCTTGTGCGTCTGTGAGGAGCTGGCTTGCCACCTGGAAGCACATTGTGGCCGTTCAGTCCCCAACCCCGTGGACCCAGCCGAGCCACGCTGCGGGCCTCAGTTTCTTCAATCGCAAAATGGGGACAGAGAGCGCGGGACTCGCGGGGACCGGGAGGGTGCTGTGGGGCCGATCCGGAGTGGGGACTGGGGTCAGGGTCGTGGTCTGGGGGCCCGGGGTGGGGGTGGCGGCAGGGGGGCTGGGCTGCACCCCCCTGGCCTGGCGAGGACTCGCAGTGGGGGAGGGGAACACGGTGGGCGGGGGCGGCCCGTGGACCCAACGCCCCCTCCCCGGGCGCTCCCAAACCTCGCCTTTTATGGAGAGGAACTCGGGCCAAGTGGGCCGGGCCGATGCAAGGGGCGGGGTGGGGGCTGGCGAAGGCGGGCTGGGGGCCGGCCCTGTCCGCGCTGGACTCTCACCGGGCCTGGCTTATCTCCCGGAGCGCCGCGCGGCCCTGGGACGCGGGAGGCGCCGCGAGCCGCGGCCCACGTGAGCCGCGCTGGCCTGGGAGCGCCCGATAACAACCATCCACTCAGCCCAGGCAGAGGCGGCCCCGCATGCCGAGCTGAGACTCTAGCCCTGGCTCCGGGTTCGAACCACGACCATGCCAGAAGGCCCGTCTGGGGAAGGGGACGGATCAGCCTTTTCTCGGGCGTCAGAGAGATCTGAAGGATCACCGACCTGG
The DNA here is from genome assembly GCF_008728515.1 of Papio anubis. Taxonomy (NCBI): domain Eukaryota; kingdom Metazoa; phylum Chordata; class Mammalia; order Primates; family Cercopithecidae; genus Papio; species Papio anubis. The sequence continues at coordinate 143,168,973 of NC_044979.1, forward strand.
GGGAGGGGCACATGGACCCAACACACCTCTAATTAGCTCTGAACGAGCACACCCCCCACCAGCGCGCATGTACACAGACACACACACACACACACACACAGAGCTCTGGGACTTCAGAAGGACCCTTGTCTGGGGCCAGGGACTCCCAGTAGGGAAACCTTGCTCCAAATGCCACCAGCTCCGCCCCACCCGGATTGTCCAGCCAGCCCTAGGAGGCCATTGGCTCCATTATACAGATGGGTACCTTGAGGCCAGACACGGCAGGGCTAACCCTGGGTGAGGCAAAGGTTCTGATCTGCTGCTGCTGGGCCGTAAGGACTGACTAGACAGCTCCAGACACCAGGAATGTTGTTGTAGATATTCCCACGGAGGGCCTCCATGAGTGGCCTGACAGGCTGTGATTTATTGGCTTGCTTTTCTTTTTTTTCTTTTGAGACAGGGTCTCACTCTCTCAGCCAGGCTGGAGCACAGTAGTCTGATCACGGCTCATTGTAGCCTTCACCTCCCAGGCTCAAGTGATCCTCCCACCTCAGCCTCCCTAGTAGCTGGGACCACAGGCGAGTGCCACCACACCCAGCTAATTTTTAGATTTTTAGATTTTCCGTAGAAAGAAAATCTCACTTTGTGGCCCAGGCTGGTTTCAAACTCTTGGGCTCAAGTGATCCTCCTACCTTGACCTCCCAAAGTGCTCGGATTATAGGTGTGAGCCACCACGTGCATCTAATTTTTAATTTTTTTGGTAGAGATGAGGTCTTGCTATGTTGCCTAGGCTGGTCTTAAACTCCTGGGTTCAGGTGATCTTCCTACTTTAGCCTCCTGAGTAGCTGGGACTATAGGGGTCCGACACCACATCTGGCTAATTTTTTTTTTTTTTTTTTTTTTTTTAGAGATAGGATCTTGCTCTGTCACCCAGGCTAGAGTGCAGTGGTGCGATCATGGCTCACTGCAGCCACAACTTCCCGGGCTCAGGTGTTTCTCCCACCTCAGCCTCCGGAGTAGCTGGGACTACAGGCACATGTCACCACACCCAGCTAATTTTTGTATTTTTTTTTTTTTAGAGATGGGGTCTCACCATGTTGCCCAGGCTGGTGTCGAACTCCTGGGCTCAAGTGATCCTCCTGCCTCAGCTTCCCAAAGTGCGGGGATTACAGGCTTGAGCCACCGTGTCCAGCCTCAGGCTGTGACTTCTTACAACCCACCCAGAAATATCCAGTGTCAGGGTGTCAGGGCTGTGGCTGGGCATGGCCTCTGGTCCGGCTCCCCCAGGAAGGTATGCACTGTGGCATTTTGACGCTTACCTCCCTCTTCTGGGAGCCTCCAGGCCTCCATTTCTGGACAGTAACATACCTGCTCCCTGCCCCCAGGCTGAGGGTGATGGTTCAGTGGGCAGGTGGGGGCAGAGGGGGCCTGCTTGCAAAAGCTCAGATAGAGGGCCCGCACCCCACCCGATGCACCCTCAGGGAAGGATGGCTGTCATGATTAAACCTAGATAGGCCGGTCACAATGGCTCACGCCTGTAATCCCAGCACTTTGGGAGGCCAAGGTGGGTGGATAAGGAGGTCAGGAGATCGAGACCGTCCCGGCTAACACGGTGAAACCCCGTCTCTACTAAAAATACAAAAAATTAGCCGGGCGTGGTGGTGGGTGCCTATAGTCCCAGCTACTCGGGAGGCTGAGGCAGGAAAATGGCGTGAACCCGGGAGGCAGAGCTTGCAGTGAGCCGAGATCACACCACTGCACTTCAGCCTGGGTGACAGAGTGTGACTCTGTCTCAAAAAAAAATTAAAAAGCCTAGATAATGCCTGGAGTGGCCCCTGGATGACAGGGAGAGGCCGGACTCCAGATCCTGACTTTTGCCCTTTGTCCTCTTTGCTGGACTCAGGTCCCTGGGTGTGAGCTAAGGCATGGCCAGGAAGCTTAGCCTCCATCCGATCCTTGAATACCCTGCTCCTCCTCTCTGTATCTCCCCTGCCCCCCTTCCCTAGAACCCACAGAGAGGCCAGTAGCTCCTGATTCCTCCCTGGGCGAGTAAGCAGTAATGACAGCTAACGTTTACTAGCACAGGAGCTGCGGGCAGCACTGGTCTGATTCCTGGACACGCTAGCGTTGCCCTCCCAGGAACTCCATAGAGCAGGTTTCCACCCTATTTTATTTTACTATTTTATTTTATTTTATTTATTTCATTTTTTTTGAGACAGAGTCTCGTTCTGTTGCCCAGGCTGGAGTGCTGTGGTGGGATCTCGGCTCACTGCAACCTCCACCTCCCGGGTTCAAGCGATTCTCCTGTCTCAGCCTCCCAAGTAGCTGAGATTACAGGCACGTGCCACCATGCCTGGCTAATTTTTTTGTATTTTTAGTAGAGATGGGATTTCGCCATGTTGACCAGGCTGGTCTTGAACTCCTGAACTCAAGTGATCCACCCGCCTCAGCCTCCCAAAGTGCTGGGATTACAGGCATGAGCCACTGCACTCGGCTCACCCCATTTTACAGATGAGAAAACGGGGGCCTGTGCCTCTGTTGGGGATTAACAGGGACAGAGCAGGACAGGGCCTGGTTTCTGATGACCTTTGAAGGATGTCTGTGCCAGAAGGGACAGGGGTCTTAGCCAGGGGCTCACCACCTCCCCTCACCCAGGTGAGCAACGCCCTGATGGAAGGTGTGGGAGCTGCACACACCAGTCGAAACTACTGGCCCAATGACCCGCAGCTATAAAATGGTGTGATGACTTTGGGAGGCCGAGATGGGAGGATTGCTTGAGGCCAGGAGTTCGAGACCAGCCTGGCCAACACAGTGAGACTCCCCCCCGGCCATCTCTATGTACAGAATAAAAAGGTCGGGCTGTGGCTCAAGCCTGTAATCCCAGCATCTGGGAGGCTTAGATCGGCAGATCACGCAGGTCAGGAGATTTGCAGACCATCTTGGCTACTACAGTGAAACCTGCCTACTAAAAATACAAAAACTAGGGCCAAGGGAGGTGGTGGTGCCTGCAGTCCCAGCTACCGGGAGGCTGAGGCAGGAGAACTTGAACCGGGAGGCGGAGTTTGCAGTGAGCTGAGATCCAGCTAATGCACTCCAGCCTGGGCTACAGAGCCCAGACTGCCTCAAAAAAAAAAAGAATAAAATAAAATATAAAATAAACTGGTGTGGTGATAGCTGCCCTGCCTACATCTTGGACAGGTTGTTACTAGTAATAGTATTGTTATTTTTTTGAGATGGAGTTTTGCCCTTGTTGCCCAGGCTGGAGTGCAATGGCACCAGTTCGGCTCACCACAACCTCTGCCTCCTGGGTTCAAGCGATTCCCCTGCCTCAGCCTCCCGAGTAGCTGAGATTATAGGCACGTGCCACCATGCCTGGCTAATTTTGTATTTTTAGTGGAGATGGGGTTCTGCCATGTTGTCCAGGCTGGTCTTGAACTTCTGACCTCAAGTGATCTGTCCTCCTCGGCCACCCAAAGTGCTGGGATTACAGGCGTGAGCCACTGCGCCCAACCCGTTATTACAACTTCTTTTTTTTTTTTTTTTTCTTGAGACGGAGTCTCGCTTTATTGGCAGGCTGGAGTACAGTGGCATGATCTCCGTTCACTGCAACCTCCGCCTCCCGGGTTCAAGCAATTCTCCTGCCTCAGCCTCCTGAGTAGCTGAGACTACAGGTAAGCGCTACCACGTCCGGCTAATTTTTGTATTTTTAGTAGAGACTAGAGACAGGGTTTCACCATGTTGGCCAGGGTGATCTCGATCTCTTGACCTCATGATCCACCTGCCTCAGCCTCCAAAAGTGCTGGGATTACAGGCGTGAGCCACCACGCCCGGCCCATTATTACAACTTCTAACACAAACTTCTCCTTGGCCAGAGGCGGAGAGAAATCTGAAATCCAAGGTCACAGGGTCTGTGTTGGACTCCTCTTTGGTCCTTTACAATATAGAGCCACCTCCTGAAACACTTTTTGCTTCTCTCCTGCTCTCATACCCTCGACGGCTCCCCATTGCCCTTAGGGAACGAAGCTGCAGCTCCTGAGACCACGTCCAGTCCTGCGGTCCTCCTCTGAGGACACTCCTGCCCCAGGCATTCCAGATCCCGGCTAATCTCTAGATTCCTAGGCCCTCCCCCACCTCTTAGCTGAGTTTCAGTGCCACATTCTTACTGTGTGACCTTGCAAGCTCTGTTTTCTTCTCTGGACCAGGGCTGAGGGGGAGGAAAAGCTCACCTTCCCCCAGCTTTGGGGGAAGGAAGCCCAGAGGTCCTGCGGCTGTTAGCTGGGAGGCCTGACCCAGAGTTCTAGTGCCTACTTTCTGCTAAGTTTTTTGGCAGGTCTCCCAGTGCCCCCAGCGCTGGGCCCAGAAGCTGGCCCAGTCAACTTGCCTCTATGTGGAGCCCAACTCCAGGGGAGCCTGTCTTTTGCCTTCATGGGCTCCAGAACCCAAGCTGAGCTCAGGTGTGTAAGCATGGACTCTGTCCCTGCCCACCTCGGTCTTCCCATCTGTACAATGGGTCCAGTCCATTGCTTCAAGCAGCCAGGGTCCCCTCTGACCTCCTGTTGCACGCTGTCATGGGAGGGATCAGGGCAGACAGAAAGGGGTGGGCAGTGCTAAGAGGGCTCACCCAGCGCCCATGCCCCCACCAGCCTCCTCATCCAACTAGACTTTCTCACTGGAGTTCTCCCCACACCTTTTTACTGAGACAGGGTCTTGTTGCTGCCCAGGGCTGGAGCTGAGTGCAGCAGTGCTAACTTGGCTCATATTGCAACCCCTTGCCTCCCTCCTGGGCTGTTTATTCTCCTGTCTTTAGTCTCCCAAATAGCTGGGATTATAGGCATGAGCCACCATGCCCAGCTATTTTTCTGTTTTAGTAGAGATGGGGTTTCACTGTGTTGGCCAGGCTGGTTCAACTTCCCCATCTCAGGTGATCCTCCTGCCTCAGCCTCCCAAAGGGCTGATTACAGGCATGAGCCACTGCGTGTCTGCCTCCACTTACTTACTGGTGTTGGAATAGAAAGAAATGGTGTCCAGTCCAGACCTCCCCACCAGCCCACACTTCCCCAGCGGGCCCAGGCACACATCAGATACTTCAGAAGCTTCTAACATTTTCTTGTCAAGCTCCTCCTTAAATTTGTCTCAGAACTCCCTATTCAGACTTCAAGGCCCAGCCCAAAGACTCTCTTCCCCCAGGAGTTCTCATGTTCCTCGTTGCTTAGTGGCCTCCTCCAGGTCAGCCTCTAACACATTCACAGGAGGACAGATGGAAGGCTGATTCATTTAAATTTTGAGAACAGGCTGCAGTCTGGCCTGGTGAGTATACACAAGACAGAGTCCCAGGAGTCAGCTGCAGCCGAGACCAGGTAATTTCCTGTGACACATCCTCCCTCTCTGACATCTCAGAAGGTGTGAGCCCCAAGTCAGCCCAGCCCACCCCTTCCTCCCCAGCACCATTCCTCACCAGCCCAGTCCAGGACACAGTTCCTGCCAGGTGTGCCCACACCCTCCTGGGACACAATTCCTGGGATGCTCACTTGACAGACAACACATCCATTCCGGACGTTCCTTCCTGTCCTTTTTGAGACGGGAGTCTGCCTGCTGCTCAGGCTGGCGTGTGGCTGGATCTCAGCTCACTGTAAAGTTTGGTTTGTTCTCAAGTGATTTCCTACTTAGCTTTCCTGAGGAGTTGGATTACAGTGTTTGAAGAATCAGGCCTATGATGAGATTAGGAGCTCACTGGGAGTCTTGATTCTCTGACCTTAGATCTGCCTGTCTTGGCCTCCTAGCAGTTAGATTATAGGCAGGATGCCTGATCTGCCTGCCCTTCATTTGATATAGAATTGGTCTGTCTCTTCCTTCTTCCTTCTTTCTTTTTCTCTTCCTTTTCTTCTTTTTCCTTCTTTTCTTCTTTTCTTCTTTTTCCTTCTTCTTCCTTTTTCTTCCTTCTTCTTCCCTTGTTCTCGCCTTGTTCTTCTTTATTTTCTTTTTCCTTCCTTTTTCTTATTCCTTCCTTTTCTTCTGATTTCTTCCTTCCGATTATTCTTCTTCTTCCTTTTTCTTCTTCTTCTTTTTCCTTTATCGATGAGTAGGAGCGAGTTTACTGAGTTCCAATTCACATGCCATGATCCTGGGGGTGATCAAAACAGGTGTCAAGGCCAGACATGGTGGCTTGCACCTGTAATCCCAGATTTTGGGAGGCTGAGGCAGGGGGATCACTTGAGCCCAGGAGTTTGAGACCAGCCTGGGCAACAAGGGAAAACCCCATCTCTACAAAAAGTACAAGCAATTTGGTGCAGGCTTGTGGCTAATGCCTGTAATCCCACTTTGGGAGGCTGAAGTGCAGGAATCACAAGGTCAGGAGTTCGAACCAGCCTACAACACTGTGAAACCCTGTCTTATAGTTGAGACAAAATAGCTGCACAGTGGTACATGCCTGTAGTCCCAGCTACTCAGGAGGCTGAGGCAGGGAGAATCTGTCTCGACCTGGGAGACGGAGGTTGCAGCGAAGGAAGATTTTGCCACTGCACCCAGCCTAGTGACAGGACAAGACTCCATCTCAAAAAGACAGGCCAGTATGGCCTGCTCAATCCAGCATTTTGGGAGGCTGAGATGGGCAGACAGGGAGGATCGGCGACCATCCAAATACTGTCTCAAAAATACAAAAACTAGCTGCAGGGTGGCAGGCACTGCAGTCCCAGCTACCGGGAGGCTGAGGCAGGAAAAGGCATGAACTCGGGAGTGCTGGAGCTTGCAGAGCTGAGATCTGGCCACTGCACTCCAGCCTGGTGACAGAGGAGACTCACCTCAAAAAGACATTAGCCAGGTGTGGCAGTGTGCACTTGTAGTCCTAGCTACTCAGGAGGCTGAGGTGGGAGGACTACTTGAGCCCCGAGTTTGAGGCCAGTGAGCTAAGATCAAGAATTACACCTGTGCCTGGGCCAAGAGTAGAGACCCTGTCTCAAAAAGAAACAAACAGATGTCATTCCTGCCTGTGGAGCAGGAGGGGAGCATAAACCATCATCACACACAGACACTTAGTTATCCACTGTGACCAGTGTGACAAAAATACTACAAGAGCCCTGACCCAGCCCAGGGATCAGGGAAGACTGTAGGAGGTGATGCTTACACACCGAGCCCTGAAGGATAAGTAAGAAAAAGAGCTGCTGCATGCTGTGGCCTGCCTGTAATCCCAGCACTTTGGGAGGCCGAGGACGCATGGATCACGAGGTCAGAGATTCAGACCATCCTACACATGGTGAAACCCCGCCTCTATTAAGAAATACAAAAACTAGCCGGGCGAGTATGCATGCCTGTAGTCCCAGCTACTCGGGAGTTGGAGGCCGAGAATGGCGTGAACTCCTGGGAGGCTGCGTGAGCTTGCAGTGAGCTGAGATCCGCCACTGCACTCCAGCCCGGCGACAGAGCGACTCCGCTCAAAAAGAGAGCAAAAATGCTCTGTGTAGGGGAACTGGGTGAGGCTTTCCAGAGAGGGGAGGGCCTGGGCTGGGCCTTGAAGTCTGAATAGGAGTCCACCAAGGGAGACAATTTAGGGAGAGCCTGAGCCAGGAGGGTACAGGGGGCACAACAAGTGCAAAGGCCCTGTAAGGCAGGCAGGAGTTTGTGCCCAAGGATCAGAGAAGACTACTGCACAGTGGCTCATTTGCTTCTTTAATCCCAGCACTTTGGGAGGCCCAGGCTGGAGGATCACTTGAGCACAGAGTTTGAGACCAAACCTGGTCAATACAGCAAGATCCCATCTTTACAAAAATAAACACTTTGCCAGACATATGGCATGTACCTAGTCTCAGTGACTTGGGAGGCTGAGGCCGGGGGATTGCTTGAGCCCAGGAGGTCAAGGCTGAGGTCAAGCCCAGGAGGTGAGTGAGCTGAGATCACACCACTGTGCTTCAGCCTGGGTGACAGACAGAGAGCCAATTTGTCTAAAATGGGAGGATGGAGGATGGAGGGATGGATGGATGGATGGATGTAGGCTGGGTGTGGTGACTCATGTCTGTAATCTCAGCACTTTGGGAGGCCAAGGCAGGTGGACTGCTTGAGCCCAGGAGTGCCAGAACAGCCTGGGCAACAGATCCCCCACCCTGGCTCCCTTTGCAAAAATATTAAAAATTAGCCGGGCGTAGGCAGCTCATAATCCTGCTACTAGGGAGGCTGAGGCAGGAGAATTGCTTTGACTCGGGAGGCTGGAGGTTGCAGTAAGTCGAGACCCTGCCACTGCACTCCAGCCCGGGCGACAGAGGAGACTTGTTTCCAACAAAAAGGAGTAGGACATATATTGTTAGGTCCTTGGCCACAGAAGTTGAGTTTACAATGCAGCCCAGGGACACCATGATGGTTTTAGGACAGCCCAGCCCACCCCACAGGAGCTCTGTAGCTGGAAGGCCCTTCAGAGGTGCCTGGCATTGGGCAGAGATGGCCAGGGCCTGCCTGTGGCCAGGGAGCTGAGTGGATGTGGGCACCCTGCCACCACAGACCTTGGCCAGGTGGCTCTGTGCTCAGGCTCAGCAAAGGCCCATGGCTTTCAGGCATGCTGGGTGAGTGGCACATCCCATGTTAGCCATCGCGACACCAAAACTACCTGACTGCCGAACACCATGGGCTCTCCCTTGCTGGGCCCTACAGTATGAATATCCAGAGCCCAGGGCGCTATCCTGGGGTTCTGTCACTGCATGGGATGGGTCCCCTCCCGGTGGACATTCAGGAGGTTTTTCTTCTCCTTAGTGCTCAGGAATGCACAGCAGCCTTGGGAGGTGCAGACCTTGGTGATCAACCCTAAATGCTGGTGTCCCAGGGCAGATGCCATCAGTGGACTTCCTAGGTTGCGACACCTGTTTCTTGGAATCAGAGAAACCCTGGCTCCAGAGAGAAATCAGGAACAGGAGTGTTTGTCGCCCTTCACTCCTCCCCAAAGGGCTCCAGGATGCAGGGCATGAACCACCCAAAAGGTTCCAAGACCCATGAGTATCACCCCTCCAACCTCTTCTTGAGCCCCCAACGGAGGCTCCTCCTCCTCTAGCCCCCAATCCCAGCAACCCCAGATGGCGACAGGTGTCACTGCCTTCATGTCAGTAGAAATGCAGTGCAGCTCCAGCCCAAGAGTGCTTTCTGTGGGCTGCAGCAGACTGATCTCTCTCAGTTTTTGAGTGCTGAGTCTTCACTCTGTCGCCCAGGCTGGAGTGCAGTGGCGCGATCTCGGCTCATCAGGCCTGGCCTCCCGGGTCCGCGCCATTCTCCTGCCTCAGCCTCCCAAGTAGCTGGATTACAGGCTACTACACTGCTACCTCGGGCTAATTTTTGTGTGTTTTAGTAGAGACGGGTTTCACTGTTAGCCAGGATGTCTCGATTCCTGACCTCGTGATCCTCCCCCGGGCCTCCCAGTGATTACAGGCTGGGACAGTCATACCGCCTGTTTTTGAGATGGAGTCTGCCTGTTGCCTGCCGGGAGTGCAGTGACTGGATCTTACTGTAACTTCCACCTCCTGAAATTCCAGCAATTCTCCTGCCTCAGCTGGGATTACAGGCACTTGCCACCATGCCTAATAATTTTTGTATTTTTAGTAGAGAGCAGGCTCAGCCTTTGAACTCCTAACCTTGTGATCCACTGGGTTTGAGAGACCAGCAGCCCGAGGAGGATTTGCTGGTTGAATACCCACATTGGGGGCTGAGATGATGGAGGGCTTCTTCCAGGACGGCAGAATCCAGAACTATCATGACCCGGAGCAGTGCTCTGCTATGCATTATTAGAACATGTGGCAATGTTGGCTAGGTGAAGCTCACAACGGTGAGACTGTAATACAAAATTAGCTGGGCGCAGGCAGGCGCTCACAGTCCTGGCTACCGGGAGGCTGATTAGTTGAACCTGGGAGGTACAGGGAGACCAACTAAATGTTTGAAAGAATGACGAATGAAGGCAACCATCTTGGCCTGCCAATCTTTCCTAGCCCATCCTCAGCCCTCCTTGGGTCTGAGGGCCCTGCACGTCCCACACAGGGCCAGGCTTGTTTGCTTCTGCAATTTGCAATTTCTGTTTGTATTCCTGCCACGCCTCGGTCGGGACCATGGATGCTGGACAACTCACACCATCTCCTTGGAGAAGCCCTCCGTCATCTCAGCCCCCGATGTCAGGTATTCAACCAGCAAATCCCCCTCAGGGGTTAATAATACAATTTCCAGAGCCTCAAGAGACTGGGTGGGGACTCAGCGGAGAACCGGCCCCACCCAGCTCTTTCCTCACAGAGCTCTCAGAGGCTGGGGGCCTCCTCACCCCCTCCCACTTGCTCTCGCTGCCCCCACCCCTGCAGACTAAATTCTCGAGGCTGGGCTCTGGCTTGGTTATTGTGGTTCCAGCACGGCAGGCAATGGGCTGTAGGCGAGCATGGAAGCCGAGAAGCAGATCCCCTGCTGAGGGACACAGTCTGGGTATTATTATGGTGCCCAAATAAAAGTGACTGAACGCCTTGGCCTGCTCCACCTTGAAGATCTGTAGGGAGGGATAAAGAGATCAGTTGCAAGGCCGGGTGCAGTGGCTCACACCTGTAATCCCAACACTTTGGGAGGACGAGTAATTCTTAACATATCCTAATGGTATGCAGCGTGGCCTAACCAGGCCCCCTAGGCTCCAAGGTTTGGCTCTGGCTATAGGTGTGGGATTGTATTGAGCCTACTTCCTTTTCCCTTTTTGAGATTAGAGTCTCACTCTGCTCTCAGGCTGGAGCGCAGTGGTGTGATCTCGCCCACTGCAGCTTCACCCTCCCAGGTTCTCATTCTCCTGCCTCAGCTCTAGAAAGTAGCTGGGACTACAGGTGCCCACCACCATGTCTTTACTTTTGTATTTTAGTAGAGATCGGATTTCATCCTGTTAGCCAGGATGGTCTCGCCTCCTGATCTCACCTGCCCACCCCGCCTCCCAAAGGATTTGGCTACATGCGTGACACCGCACCTGTTCTCACCTTTTTAATTTGAGACATAGTCTCATTTGGTTGCCCAGGCAGGAGTGCAGTGGCGGGATCTTGGCTCACTGCAACCTCCGCCTCCTGGGTTCAAGCAATTCTCCTGCCTCAGCCTCCCGAGTAGCTGGGATTACAGGTATGAGCCACCGTATCCAGCTAATTTTTGTATTTTCAGTAGAGATGGAGTTTCACCATCTTGGCCAGGCTGATCTTGAACTCCTGACCTTAAGTGATCCACCCGCCTCGGCCCCCCAAAGTGCTGGGGTTACAGGCAAGAGCCACCAAGCCTGGCCTGGTTTCCTCATTTTGTGTCCAGCTTCTAGACGGTCTGTGACAAGCCCCGGAAAAGACTGGAAGTCCCCCTTCCCCAGTCAGTGTCATACACATAAGGTCATTTTTTTTGGTCTCTTTTTTTTTTTTTTTTTTTGTAGAGACAGGGGTCTTGCCATGTTTCCCAAGCTAGTCTCAAACTCCTGGCCTCAAGCGATCCTCCTGCCTCAGCCTCCTGAGTAGCTGGGGCCACAGGCACATGTTATCACACACAGCTAATTTTTAAAATTTTTTCTGTGGAGATGGGGTCTCACTATGTTGCCCAGACTGGTCTCAAATTCCTGGCCTAAAGTGAACCTCCCAACTCAGCCTCCCAAAGGATTGGGATTACAGGCATGAGCCGCTGCATCTCACCCACACAGGGCCTTGCTGAGGCTTGTGGGCTTGAAGAGGCTGAGTCACTTTCCAAGGACATCCAGTGTGTGAGTGGCACGGCTGAACCCTACTTAATATAAAGTCTGAAAGTGGCTCCGAGAAGGAAAGATCAGGGTCCTCAAAAGACTATTCTGGGCGTCTTGCAGCGTGGGAAGGATGCTACGCCCATTTTTGGAGAGCCCCACCGGATCTGGGGCGCTCTTCACTCTGTTTTGTTTTTTTTTTGAGACAGAGTTTTGCTCTTGTTGCCCAGGCTGGAGTGCAGTGGCGCGATCTTAGCTCACTGCAACCTCTGCCTCCCAGGTTCAAGCAATTCTCCTGCCTCAGCCTCTGGGGTAGCTGGGATTACAGGCATGTGCCACCAAGCCCGGCTAATTTTTTTGTATTTTTAGTAGACACGAGATTTCTCCATGTTGGTCAGGCTGGTCTCGAACTCCCAACTTCGGGTAATCTGCCCGCTTCGGCCTCCCAAAGTGCTGGGATTATAGATGTGAGCCACCGCACCCGGCTTCACTCTGGCTTTGCTGAGCTAAGAGAGCCCAATGCCTAGCACCCTGGCCTGTGCACAGTCGGCTCACTGCTAAGTCCCACCTAAGCCTGGACCAGCCCTCCAGCCTTACATGTCCCAGGTCACAGCCTCAGGGACATCTGTGTGCCTTCCCCCACGGTCACCCCCAATGCTACATGTCTGGGCAGCCCAGGTGGCCCCAAGGACAAAGGTATAGAGGTCCCAACATTGGGCCTTGGTCATCCCTGGCCTTGATGGCCCCTGGCTATTGGAGAGCCCGAGTGACTTTATTATTATTAATATTTATTTGTTTGTTTGTTTGTTTTTTGAGACAGAGTCTCGCTCTGTTGCCCAGGCTGGGGTGCAGTGGTGTGATCTCGGCTCACTGCAAGCTCCGTCTCCCGGGTTCACACCATTCTCCTGCCTCAGCCTCCCGAGTAACTGGGACTACAGGCACCTGCCACCATGCCCGGCTAATGTTTTGTATTTTTAGTAGAGATGGGGTTTCACTGTGTTAGCCAGGATGGCCTCGATCTGATGACCTCATGATCCGCCCGCCTCAGTCTCCCAAAATGCTAGGATTACAGGCGTGCGCCACCGCGCCTGGCTGACTTTATTATTATTACTATTTGAGACAGTGTCTCTACTGTTGCCCAGGCTGGAGTGCAGTGGTGTGATCTCAGCTCACAGCGACCTCCGCCTCCCCAGTTCAAGCAATTCTCATGCCTCAGCCTCCTGAGTAGCAGGGATTATAGGCATGTGCCACGACGCCTGGCTAATTTTTGTATTTTTAGTAGAGATGGGATTTCGCCATGTTGGCCAGGCTGGTCTCGAACTCCTGGCCTTAAGTGAACTGTCCGCCTAGGCCTCCCAAAGTGCTGGGATTACAGGCATGAGCCACCGCACCATGCAAGGTGACTTAAGCAGCAAGAATTACCCCCCTAGAGACCTGGGAAACGGAGCGGCGGGGCTTCCTCAGGGAGGTCAGGGAGCCCTGCCTGTGCCCTGCCTCCAGCAGAAGCCAAAGTCCCAAGGGAAACCCCTTCTTGCCTGAGCTGCCAAAATCGAAGACTGGGAGGCCTCTGGGACTCTCCCTGCGCTGAGGCTGGGTCTGGGGCTTTCTCCAGGTTTTCGCAGGACCAGTCCCATGGGATCGGGGCTGGCCAGCTCTGTGCCCCTGTCCCCAGTGGACAGTGCATGCCAGGGAGGTCCCCTCCTGTCCCCAGCACCTGGCACGGGGCAGCTCATGGGAGACACTTCAGGAAGCCCAGACAGCGGGGCCTGTCCCCCACGGGCCGGCTCAGGTTCCTGGCGAGCCCAGCAGTGGCAGAGATTTCTGGCTGAGGAGGGCCTGGTGATGCTGCACGGTGGCTGTGATCGAGTTTCCCGTTGGGCAGGCGGGCCCGGGACTACAGGAGCCCACACCAGCTCAGGAGCACCAAGTGAGCCCTGCATGCGCCCCACAGCAGGGCAGCGTGGCCCGTTGCAACCACGGAGCCTGGCTCTGCCTCTTCCCACTGGCCACTCAGAACCTCAGTTTACCCATCTGAAACATGGAGCTGAGAACAGCAACCACATAGAGGCGGAAGGGCTTGGTGGGCCCTTGGAAGCTCGCCATGAATGGTGGCCCTGCGCCAGGACCTGGACAATCATGTTCCAGAACATTCTGGTAATAGCCAAACCGTGTTAACTACAGGGTCAAGTCCCTCACTTTCCCTGTCCTCGGTTTACTCATCTGAGAAATGGGAGCGTCCCACTTGGCCAACAGGGGCGTCGGGAGCTTTCGATGAGGTGACGTGGGCACCTCCCTGACGCGTGCAGCACGCAGTAGGCCCTTGGGACCTCTGTCTTCCTTTCTCCTCTCTGGACTGGGGGCAGCCAGGAGGACAGGCTGAGCCCCAAGGCAGGTGAGCCAGTGGCCTCCTGAGTCAGCAGCTGCCCCTCTCGCCTGCACCTCCCATCGCCTCCCTTTTCTCCCCTTCTCCACCCCTCCAAGGGGGCCTCACTCTCCCATTCCACCACTGCCCCACCTCCAAGAGACATTTATTTATTTATTTTTTAAATAAAGGACGGGCGCGGTGGCTCACGCCTGTAATCCCAGCACTTCGGGAGGCCGAGACAGGCAGATCACGAGGTCAGGAGATCGAGACCACCCTGGCTAACACAGTGAAACCCCGTCTCTACTAAAAAAATACAAAAAACCAGCCGGGTGAGGTGGCGGGCGCCTATAGTCCCAGCTACTCGGGAGGCTGAGGCAGGAGAATGGCATAAACCCGGGAGGTGGAGCTTGCAGTGAGCTGAGATCCGGCCACTGCACTCCAGCCTGGGCAACAGAGCGAGACTCCGTCTCAAAAAAAAAAAAAAAATTTTTTTTTAAAATTAAAAAAAATTGTGTGTGTGTGTGTGTGTGTGGTGGAGTCTTGCTCTGTTGCCTGGGCTGGAGTGCAGTGGCGTGATCTTGGCTCACTGCAACCTCCACCTCCAGGGTTCAAGCGATTCTCCTGCCTCAGCTTCCTGAGTAGCTGGGACTACAGGTGCCTGCCATCATGCCCAGCTAAATTTTGTATTTTTAGTAGAAATAGGGTTTCACCATGTTGGCCAGGCTGGTCTTGAACTCCTGACCTTGGGCGATCCTGCCCGCCTCAGCCTCCCAAAGTGCTGGGATTACAAGTGTGGGCCACCGTGCCCAGCCTCTCTTTCTCTCTTTCTTTCTTTTTCTTTGAGACTGAGTTTTGCTCTTCTCGCCCAGGCTGGAGTGCAATGGCATGAACTCGATCTCAGCTCACTGCAACCTCCACCTCCTGGGTTCAACTGATTCTCCTGCCTCAGCCTCCCAAGTAGCTGGAATTACAGGCGCCTGCCACCACACCCAGCTAATTTTTTGTTTTTTTAGTAGAGATGGGGTTTCACCTTTTTGCCCAGGCTGGTCTTGAACTCCTGACCTCAGGTGATCTGCCCACCTCGGCCTTCCAAAGTGCTGGGATTATAGGCGTGAGCCACTATGCCCAGCTCCAAGGGGGCATTTTCGAGGTCCCAGGCCAGGCAGGAGAATGTCAGGGATAAGCCGACCCAGCCAGGACGGGGGCGAGTCCCTCACACTGACCCTGGGCCTAGACTGCAGACCCCGCCTCACTGGCTCCTCTCAGGGGCCACCTGGGAGCTAGGTAACCCCCTGTCCCTTTTCATAGCTGAGGGCAAGAGGCCCAGGGCAGGGAAGCCACTGCCTGGGACAGTCCTTAGTATGGGGAGGACTCACCCTTGGCCCGTGCAACACCCCAAGATGGGGTCAGAGCCAGGGCCTCAGGAGCCCCACTTGACCTGCACTTGAACTTGCTACTGACCCCCTATCTCTCCTGCCCCAACTTGTCACCCAGCTTCTGAGGCCCCTCTTGGGACAACCAGAAGAGTCCTGAGTCCCGAGGGCTACCTTGGCCTCTAGGGGAGTGATTGTGAGCCCAGGAGGATGAGGTGCCATCCTCCCCAACCCCCAACCGCCTAGGCCTCCAGGCCCCAAAGGATCCAGTTCCTATCGGCACAGGTGGCCTCTGTTTCTCATGTGGAGAAGGGGGAGAGCTGGCCCTATAGCAGATGGGTCTAGAGAAAGCAAAAAGGGTTGTGTGTGTGTGTGTGAGTGTGTTATTGTGGTGTGTGGTGTGTGTGTGGTGTGTGTGGCGGGTGTGTGTGGTGTGCGTGTGTGTGGGTGGTATGTGTGTGGTGTGGTGTGTGTGTGTGATATTGTGGGTATTGTGTGTGATATGTGTGTGTGTGGTATTATTGTGGCGGTGTGTGTGTGGTATTATTATTGTGGTGTTATTATTGTTATTGATGTGTGTGGTGTTATTATTGGTGCGTGTGTGGTGTGTTATTATTGGTGGTATTATTATTGGTGTGTATTGTGGTGTTATTGTGTGGTGTGGGTGGGTGTGTGTGATGTTATTATTGGTGTTATTATTGGTGTATTATTATTGATGTGTGGTGTGGTGGGTGTGTGTGATGTGTGTGTGGTGTGTGTGTGTGGTGTGGTGGTATGTGTGGTGTGGTGTGGTGTGTGTTGTGTGTGTGTGTGTGGTGTGTGGTGGGTGTGGGTGGGTGTGTGTGATGTGTGTGGTGTGTGTGTGGTGTGTGTGGTGTGTGTGGTGGTGTGTGGTGTGTGTGGTGTGTGTGGTGGGTGGTGTATGTGTGGTGTGTGTGTGGTGTGTGTGGTGTGTGTGGTGTGGTATGCATTGTGAGTGTGTGTGATGTGTGGTGTGTGTGTGTGTGGTGTGTGGTGTGTGTATTATTGGTGTGTGGTGTATGGTGTGTGGTGTGTGGTGTGTATTATTGGTGTGTGTGTGGTGTGTGTGTGTGTGGTGTGTGTGATATGTGTGGTGAGTGTGTGTGTGTGTGTGATGTGTGGGGTGGTGTGTGTGGTGGGTGTGTGTGATGTGTGTGGTGGGTGTGTGTGATGTGTGTGTGGTGTGTGGTGTGTGTGGTGGGTGTGTGTGTGATGTGTGTGGTGGGTGTGTGTGTGGTGTGTGTGATGTGTGTGGTGTGTGTGTGGTGTGGGTGTGTGTGTGATGTGTGTGTGGTGTGTGTGGTGTGTGTGTGTGTGTGGTGTGTGTGTGAGTATGTGTGGTGTGTGTGGTGGGTGTGTGTGATGTGTGTGTGGTGTGTGGTGTGTGTGGTGGGTGTGTGTGGTATGTGTGTGGTGTGTGGTGGGTGTGTGTGATGTGTGTGTGGTGATTGTGGGGTGTGTGATGTGTGTGGTGGGTGTGTGTGGTGTGTGGTATGTGTGTGGTGTGTGTGTGTGTGTGGGGTGTGGGGTGTGTGGTGGTTGTGTGTGATGTGTGTGGTGTGTGTGTGTGGTGTGGGGGGTGTGTGTGTGAGAGGCCAAGAGACCGCATTTTCTTTTTCTGAATAATTCAATCAAATAAGCAAGTCCGGGAACTCCCTAGGAAGGAAGGCTGGAAGGGTTTCTCCGGGTACCCTGGGGGCTGGAGAGAGAGAGGGTAGTTTTTAAGGATTTTTTAAAACTCTCCCAAGAAGTGTTAGAAGTTCCCACTTCCCCTGGGGCAGGGATCCCCCCTTAGCCTGGTGCCTCTGCCCAGGATCGGGGGAGGCCCAGGGCAGAGCTACTGAAGGCAGCCAGGTGACCACCCAAGGCTAGGTCTGGAGGCCAGGTGTATGTGGGAACCAAGACTCTGCTGGTCACCTCCTCTGAGAAGCCCTCCCTGACTGCCTTTTTTTTTTTTTTTTTTTAGACGGAGTCGCCCTGTTGCCCAGGCTGGAGTGCAATGGTGCGAACTCAGCTCACTGTAACCTCCACCTCCTGGATTCAAGCCATTCTCCTGCCCCAGCCTCCCAAGTAGCTGGGATTAGAGGCATGTGCCACCATGCCTGGCTAATTATTGTATTTTTAGTAGAGATGGGGTTTCACCATGTTGGTCAGGCTGGTCTCAAACTCCTGACCTTGTGATCCACCCACCTCAGCCTCCCAAAGTGCTGGGATTATAGGCGTGAGCCACCATGCCCAGCCCCCTGACTGCTTTTTAAGGAGCCCTCTCTGCTGCGTGCAGTGGCTCATGCCTGTAATTCCAGCACTTTGTGAGGCCAAGGCAGGTGGATTGCTTGAACCCAGGAGTTGGAGGCCAGTCTAGGCAAATGGCAAAACCTTGTCTCTACAAAACATTAGTTGGGCATGGTGGTGCACACCTGTAGTACCAGTTAGTCAGGAGGCTGAGGTAGGAGGACTGATGGAGGCCAAAAGGTCGAGCCTGGAGTGAGCCGAGATTGCACCACTGCACTCTAGCCTGGTGACAGAGTGAGACCCTGACTCCAAAAAATAAAAAAAGCATCCTCCTTTTTTTTTTTTTTGGGAATCTTGCTCTGTTGCCAAGCTGAAGTGCAGTGGCGGGATCAGCTCACTGCAAGCTCGCCTCCTGTGTTTATGCCATTCTGCCTCCCAGCCTCCCGGTAGCTGAGAACTACAGGCGCCCACCCTGCTGCCCGGCTAGTTTTGTATTTTTAGTAGAACTGGGTTTCTACGTGTTAGCCAGGATGGTCGATCTCTCACCTGCGTGATCGCCTGTCTTGGCCTCCCAGAGTGCCGGGATTACGGGCTTGAGCCACCAGCGCCGGCCTTTTTTTTTTTTTTGAGGCGGTCACAAGCTCTGTCGTAGCCAGGCTGGAGTGCGGTGGCCGGATCTCCAGCTCACTGCAAGCTCCGCCTCCCGAGGTTCGCCATTCTCCTGCCTCAGCCTCCCGGTAGCTGGGACTACAGGCCATACCTCGCCCGACTGGATTTTTGTATTTTTTTTTAGTAGTGAGGAGTTTCACGTGTTAGCCAGGATGGTCTCCGATCTCTGACCTGCGTGATCCAGCCATCGGCCTCCCAAGTGCTGGGATTACAGGCTTGAGCCACAGCCCGGCCTTTTTTTTTTTTTTTAATATAGAGACAAAGGTCTTGCTATGTTGCCCAGGCTGGTCTTGAACTCCTGGATAAGTGATCCCCTCCTACCTTGGCTTCCCAAAGGGAGTGTTGAGTTTATGGGGCGTGGAAAGGCACCGGCTGTCAACACCCTTCTTCTTCTTTTTTTTTTTTTTTTTGAGACAGAGTTTCACTCTGTAGCCCAGGCTGGAGTGCAATGGCACAATATTGGCTCACTGCAACCTCCGCCTCCCACATTCAAGCGATTCTTCTGCCTCAGCCTCCAGAGTAGCTGGGACTACAAGTGTGCGCCACGCCACCTGGCTAATTTTATACTTTTAGTAGAGGCAGGGTTTCATCATGTTGGCCAGGCTGGTCTCAAACTCCTGACCTCGTGATCTACCCGCCTCAGCCTCCCAAAGTGCTGGGATTACAGGTGTGAGCCACCGCGCCAGGCCTAACGCTCTCATTCTGATTTTTTTTTTTTTTTTTGAGACAGAGTCTTGCTCTGTCACCCAAGCTGGAGTGCAGTGGCACGATCTCGGCTCACTGCAAGCTCTGCCTCCCAGGTTCACACCATTCTCCTGCCTCAGCCTCCCGAGAAGCTGGGACTACAGGCGCCCACCACCGCGCCCGGCTAATTTTTTGTATTTTTAGTAGAGACGGGGTTTCACCATATTAGCCAGGATGGTCTTGATCTCCTGACCTCGTGATCTGCCCGCCTCGGCCTCCCAACGAATGCCCTCATTCTTAAGGAAACCTGTTGCTTTTCCTCCTGACGCCATTAAACTTGTTCTCTTGCTCTCTCTCTCTCATTTGAGATCTGTCTTGGGAATTGTGCTTGCTTTCTTCAGGGTGCTTTTCCCATTTCTCAAAATAGTGCCAGTTAACTCTGGAAGCATGTCTGGCTGGTCAGTGACGGTGTGCTGCATGCAGGAGTGGTGTGATCCAGGAGCTGCTGCAGGTGAAAGGCCCTTCAAGCCCACAGCTCCTGGCTGTGCCCTTACTGGGTGATCCTGGTTGGGTCACTGCCCCTTTCTGAGCAGGAAACCTGCTGTTAGAGTAGAAGAGGGAGGGAGTCATGGCAGGCTTCCTGGAGAAGGCAGCCTGAAGCTGGCCCTTAAGGCTGAGAAGGTGGCCAGCAGGCAGAGAGACCCCACTCTGTTTTATTTAAAAACATAAAATAGGCTGGGCACGGTGGCTCAGGCCTGTAATCCCAGCACTTTGGGAGGCTGAGGCGGGCGGATCACGAGGTCAGGAGATGGAGACCATCCTGGCCAACATGGTGAAACTCTGTCTCTACTAAAATTAAAAAAAAAAAAATTAGCTGGGCATGGTGGCACACGCCTGTAGTCCCAGCTACTTGGGAGGCTGAGGCAGGGGAATCACTTGAACTCAGGAGGTGGAGGTTGCAGTGAGCTGAGATCGCACCATTGCACTCCAGCCTGGCAACTGAGCGAGATGTCATCTCAAAATAAATTAATCAATAAAATAAAGGCCAGTTGTTGTGGCTCACACCTGTAATCCCATCACTTCGGGAGGCCAAGGCAGATGGATCACCTGAGGTCAGGAGTTTGAGACCAGCCTGGCCAACACGGTGAAACCCCGTCTCTACTAAAAATACAAAATTAGCTGGGTGGGGTGGTGAGTGCCTGTAATCCCACCTACTGAGGAGACTGAAGCAGGAGAATCGTTTGAACCTGGGAAGTGGAGGTTGCAGTGAGCCAAGATCACGCCATCACACTTCAGCCTGGGTGACAAAGCAAGACTCTCTCAAAAAAAGAAAAAATAAATAAAAATAAAATAAAATAAACTGTCCAGGCATGGTGGTTCACGCCTGTAAACCCAGCACTTTGGGAGACTTAGGTGGGCAGATCATATGAAGTCAGGAGTTTGAGACCAGCCTGGCCAATATGGTGAAACTCCATCTCTACTAAAAATACAAAAAAAAAAAAAATTAGCTGGGCATGGTGGCACGAGCCAGTAGTCCCAGCTACTCAGGAGGCTGAGGCAGCAGAATCACTTGAACCTGGGAGGCAGAGGTTGCAGTGAGCTGAGATTGCGCCACTGCAGTCCAGACTGGACAACAGAGCAAGACTCCATCTCAAAACAACAACAGGCCGGGCGTGGTGGCTCATGCCTGTGGTCTCAGCACTTTGGGAGGCTGAGGCGGGTGGATCACGAGGTCAGGAGATCGAGACCACCCTGGCTAACATGGTGAAACCCCGTCTCTACCAAAAATACAAAAAAAAAATTAGCCAGGCATAGTGGTAGGCGCCTGTAGTCCCAGCTATTCGGGAGGCTGAGGCAGAAGAATGGCGTGAATCCGAGAGGCGGAGCTTGCAGTGGGTCGAGATCGTGCCACTGTACTCCAGCCTGGGCAACAGAGTGAGACTCCATCTCAAAATAAAATAAAATGAAGCAAAACAACAACTAAAAACGAACAACAACAACAAAAAACTGAGGCCAGGTGTGTTGGCTCACACCTCTTATTCCCAGCACTTTGGGATGCTGAGGTGAGAGGATCACTTTAGCTCAGAAGTTCGAGCCCAGCCTAGGCAACATAGGGAGACAGACCCTGTTATATTGTAGAGAGACCCCATCTCCATAAAATATAAAAATAAAAATGTTAGATGTGGTGGCATCCCTGCTGTCCCAGCTACTCAGGAGGCTGAGACAGGAGGATCGCTGGAGCCCAGGAGGTCAAGGCTGCAGTGAGCTGTGATCATGCCACTGCACTCCAGCCTGGGTCACAGAGCTAGACCCTATCTCTAAAAAGAAATTAGTAAATAAACCTGGGCACCCCAATCTTTTTTTTTTTTTTGAGGCAGGAGTCTGGCTCTGCCCAGGCTGGAGATGCATGTGGCTTGAATCTCAGCTCACTGCAAGCTCCCACCTCCGGGTTCGCCATTCCTGCCTCAGCCTCCCGAGCTGCTGGGACCCTGGCTCCTCACCTTGCCCGGCTATTTTTTTGCATTTTTTTTTTTTTTTTTTTTTTTTCGAGACGGAGTCTTCCTATCATGAGCTGGAGTGCAGTGGCCAGATCTCAGCTCACGGCAAGCTCCGCCTCCCGGGTTTACACCATTCTCCTGGCTCAGCCTCCCGGTAGCTGAGTTCTGAGGCCTGCCACCTGGCCCGGCTAGTTTTTTGTATTTTTAGTAGAGGCGGGTTTCACCGTGTTAACCAGGATGGTCTCAATCTCCTGACCTTGATCCGCTTCCGTCTTGGCCTCCCAAAAGTGCTGGGATTACAGGCTTGAGCCACTCGCTTGACCCTATTTTTTATATTTTTAGTAGAGCGAGGTTTCACCATGTTAGCCAGGATGGTCTCGATCTCCTGACCTCGTGATCCACTGCGTCTCCCAAAGTGCTGGGATACAGGCTTGAGCCACCGTGCCGACTCCAATTTTTTTAATTTAATTTTTCTTTTTATTTTACTTTTTTTTTTTTTTGAGGCCAGGGGTCTGTCAGGCTGGTGCAGTGGGTATGATCTTGGTTCACTGCAGCCTCAACCTCTGGGGCTCAGGCAATTCTCCACCTAGCCTCCCCAATAGCTGTGACTACAGGCACATGCCTGCGTAGCTAATTTTGTCTTATTTTTTTGGGTAGAAACAGGGTTTCACCATGCTGCTCAGATTGGTCTTGAACTCCTGGACTTAAGACATCCTCATGCCTCAGCCTCCCAAAATGCTGGGATTACAGGTGTGAGCCACTGTGCCCAGCTATTTTATTTTTAAATGAATAAAAGCTGGAGCACCCAACTTCTTTTTTATTTTTATTTATTTTTTTTTTGATTCGGAGTTTTGCTCTGGTTGCCTAGGCTGGAGTGCAATGGTGCAATCTTGGCTCACTGCAACCTCTGCCTCCCGGGTTCAAGTGATTCTCCTGCCTCAGCCTCCTGAGTAGCTGGGATTACAGGCATGCGCCACTACACCCAGCTAATATTTTGTATTTTTAGTAGAGACAAGGTTTCATCATGTTGGCCAGGCTGGTCTTGAATTCCTGACCTCAGGTGATCCACCCGCCTCGGCCTCCCAAAGTGCAGGGATTACAGGCGTGAGCCACCACGCCTGGCCTAGAGCACCCAATTTTTAAATTTAAATTTCCTTTTTTTTTTTTTGAGACAGAGTCTTCCTCTGTCACCCAAGCTGGAATGCAGTGACCTCATCACAGTTCACTATAGCCTTGACCTTCCAAGCTCAAGCAATCCTCCTGCCCCAGCCTCCCAATTAGCTGGGAGTACAGGCATGTGCCACAACACCCAGCTAATTTTGTAGAGGTCGGATCTCCCATGTTGCCCAAGCTGGTCTCCAACTCCTGGGCTCAAGCGATCCTCCCTCTTTGGCCTCCCAAAATGCTGGGATTACAGGTATAAACCATCACACCCCAGCCAGAGGGCCCCCAGTTGTTGCTGTGTGACCACAGGCTGATGGTGTCCTCTCTGGGCCTCAGGTGATAAATGCTGAGGAGGGAGGTGGGGCCCAGGAATTCAGACTTTCAGACAGCCTTTGGACTTGGGCCTTGGGGACATTCCAGGGGACACTTTACTAGGCAGGGGCAGTGTGAGACAGGAGGCGGGGCTGCCACCTCTGGGGCCCTGAGCCCAGAGTCCTTCCCACCACATTTGGGGACTTGAGCACTTCACCAGTCCTGACTCAGTTTCCTAGTCTGTGAATGGGGGTGTGTCTCCTGGAATGTTGCACCCCCTCAATCATTCACTCACTCATTCATTATCCTCTCATAAGCACCTACTGTGTTCAGGGTGCTGAACTGTGCCCATCCTCCTGGAGCTAACTCAAGTCTAGGAGGGAAGCTTTGTCTCAGGTCCTTCGTCTAAAAAATGGAGCTTGAGGACGGGCATGGTGGCTCATGCCTGTAATCCCAGGACTTTGGGAGGCTGAGGTGGGAGGATCACTTGAGTCCCCAGGAGCTGGAGACCAGCCCAGGCAACATGGTGAGAAGCCCAACCTCTACAGATAATTTAAAAACTAGCCAGGCACGGAAGTGTGTGCCTACAGTCCCAGCTACTTGTGAGGGCTTTGAGCCCAGGAGGTCGAGGCTGCAGTGAGCTGTGACCGCACTCCAGCCTGGGCATCAGAGCAAGACCTGGTATCAAAAAAAAAAAAAAAAAAAAAGTAATAAAAAGGAGGCTGGATTCCCTCTTGGCAGGGTAGGGAGGGGGCTTCAGTGCCCAGGGCAAGGTGGCTGGGCGGTGGTTTTGCGGGAGGGCCAAGGAGGGGTCCCTGGGTCTGGGCTGTAAGAGTCGGTTGCCTGGAGGCCTTGCAGGGTGGGGGCGTCAACAAAGCAAAGGCTTGGAGGGGAAAAAACAAAAGCCCCAGCCAGGCAGGTGGAGTCCCCTTGGCTGAGTTCAACCGAGGGTTCTCTGGGGAATGCGTGCATACCCAAGTGACAGCTCCGAAAACTCCCTTCCAGGGCAAAGTTCCCAAGCGCAGAAGAGAACCTGTTCACTTCTCCCCTGCTCAGCCCGCCCCCTGGCCAGCCAGTTCTACTTCCTCTTTTCCTGCTCCGCTGCTTGCTTTCTCTCTTCAGCTCCTCCCTGCCCCTCACCCCAGGCTGCTTGGCCACCTCCAACCTGCCATCTGAGGACATCCAGGCAGTCACTCATTCAACAGCGAGGAGCCCTGGGGTGGGTGTGGTGGGAAGGAGTGGGGGTGATGGAGACCCTGGGAGGGCTCGCAGCCTGGTGGGTGAGGCCCAGTTCTAAATGCCAGCTGCAAGCCTTGGCCTGAGGTAGGGAGGAAGGCATGGTTGCAGAGGCTAAAAGGTTTCCCTAAAGACGGACTTTCTGGGATGGGACTTGAAGGGTGCATAGGAGAGCACCAAGAAGTGGCCGCTGCAGACAGAGGGAACCACAAGCCAGGAGGACAGGCCAGGAAGGCTGCAGCCTGGGGTGGGGTGGGGCTGGAGCTCCTGTCTCTTGGCCAGCTGAGTAGAGGCCCAGTGGCAGCACAGGTCCTGCCTGGGGATCAGGTCTGCTCTGCACCCTACCTTGTTGCCTGGAGCCGCCCACCCAACAGCCTCCCATCCTTGCTCTGCAGATCCGGTCCCATCCCCACCTCCCACAGCACTCCACCCAGTTCAACCTTTGAGGAACCCCCAGAACCAGCCCTCATCAACAGGCAGCAAAAAGGTCCCCCCCGCCCATCACCCCACAACGCCGGCCCGGTGAACTGTAGGGTTGGCAGGTCCTGAGGCAGCTGGCAAGACGCCTGCAGCTGAAAGATACAAGGCCAGGCACAGGACAGTCCCATCCCCAGGCGGCAGGGAGTATACAGGCTGGGAAAGTTTGCCCTTGCGTGGGGTGGTGATGGAGGAGGCCTAGCAAGCCTTCTGGACTGTGAACCTGTGTCTGCCACTGTGTGCTGGGTGGTGGTCATCTTTCCCACCAGGCTGTGGCCTCTGCAATCTTCGAGGGAGGAGTGGGTCCCACTGACTGAGCACAGCCTTGTACCGTGAACTGGAACAAGGCCACAGGTTCCACGTCCTTATATGGACTCATCTTTGCCTGTTGCAACACACACTCAATGAACACCTACTACGTGCTGCAAAGCCCCCTGAAGGCCTGACGTGCCCCCACCTCACCACCCTTCCTGTTTTTGTGTAAAAATCCAGCTTCTTGTCACCACCTCCAAGGAGGGGGAGGAGGAGAAGGGCATGTTCCTCTAGGTTGAGCTGAATGCCCCTCTGTGGTCCCACGCCACTGAGCCACTGATCACTGCATGTCCACCAGCTGGGTACATACAGTCTCTGATTCCCAGAGCAGAACGACCCTAGCCACCCGGGTCTTGTGTGCTACTGAGTGGACAGACCCGAGGCAAGAAAGGGTGACAAGGAGAGGGTCTTCCCAGGCTGGCTTTGAGCTCCTACCCCGCCCCGCCCCCAATCCTCTCTGGCACATGGAGTCTTGGTCCCCAGAGTCCCCCCGCGGCCTCCAGATGGTCTGGGAGGGCAGTTCAGCTGTGGCTGCGCATAGCAGACATACAATGAACGGTGGGCGCAGACCCAGGCTGTGTAGACCCAGCCCCCACACCCCGCAGTGCCTGGAGCTGCCTGGGTCACCCACTAACGCCCCAGGCCTGGTCTTGGCTGGGCGTGACCACGTTACCCTCAGAAGCAGCAGCTCCTGGGGAAACTTTCCCTGCCCTGTAGAGCCCACCTTCCCAGGGCCGTGGTTGGGTGGGTTTGCAGCTTTCATCACAGGCCACCTCAAGCCACTGGACCGCGGGCGCCTGCCCTGTCCTGGGCAGTGTGGTCCTGCGACTTCTAAGTGGCCGCGAGCCCCCTGACTCCCCCAACACCACACTCTACCTCTCAAGCCCAAGTCTCTCCCTAGTGACCCACCCAGCCCATTTAGCTAGCTGAGCCCGACAGCCAGAGGTCCCGAGACCTGCTTTCAGGGCAGTTGCTCTGAAGTCGGCAAGGGGGAGTGACTGCCTGGCCACTCCATGCCCTCCAAGGGCTCCTTCTGCAGGAGCGCACAGCACCCAGGACCCTGGCACCCGTGCAGACCCTGGCCCACCCCACCTGGGCGCTCAGTGCCCAAGAGACGTCCACACCTAGAATGTCCCGCGGTGGGTGGGGGGCCCGAGAGACGGGCAGGCCGGGGACAGGCCTGGCCATGCGGGGCCGAACCGGGCACTGCCCAGCGTGGGGTGCGGGGGCCACCGCGCGCGCCCCCAGCCCCCGGGCCCAGCACCCCAAGGCGGCCAACGCCAAAACTCTCCCTCCTCCTCTTCCTCAATCTCGCTCTCGCTCTTTTTTTTTTTTCGCAAAAGGAGGGGAGAGGGGGTAAAAAAATGCTGCACTGTGCGGCGAGGCCGGTGAGTGAGCGGCGCGGGGCCAATCAGCGCGCGCCGTTCCGAAAGTTGCCTTTTATGGCTCGAGCGGCCGCGGCGGCGCCCTATAAAACCCGGCGGCGCGACGCGCCTCCACCGCCGAGACCGCGTCCGCCCCGCGAGCACAGAGCCTCGCCTTTGCCGCTCCGCCGCCCGTTCACACCCGCCGCCAGGTAAGCCCGGCCAGCCGACCCTGGTAGGCGGCTCCCGGCTCGGCCGCCTAAGGCCGCGGCCCCTTCGCCTGTGCAGAGCCGCCTGCGCCGCAGCGGGGGTCGCATGTGGGGACTGGACTGCAGTGGGGGACGCGGGAGAAGCCCCTGGGCCTCCAGAGATGTGGGGACACCCCGCTCCAGTTTGGAGGCGCGGGGCCCTGCTCGGGAGGCGCGCTCTGGGGGTGCCGCTCTCGGGATGGGGGCAGCCGGCGGGGTCTTTGTCCGAGCCGGCTTCTTGCCAGTGGGGACTGCAGGGTGGGCGCGGCGGAGCCCCCCCGCCAGGCTCGTTGGGGGGGCTGGGGCGCCATTGCGCGTGCGTCCTGGGGCTTGGGGCGCTAACTGTGCGTGCGCGCTGGGAATCGGCGCTAATTGCGCGTGCGCGCTGGGACTCAAGGCGCTAACTGCGCGTGCGTTCTGGGGCCCGGGTGTCGCGGCCTGGGCTGGGGCAAGGGCTGGCCCCGCCGGAAGGGGTGGGGTCGCGGAGGCTCCAGGGCGCTTGCGCGCACTTCCTGCCCGCGCCGCCGGCCGCCTGAGGGTGTGGCCGCCGCGCGCGCGCGCGCGCGCCGACCCGGCGCTATTTGAACGGAGCGGAGGCGGGGCCGGCTCCCGGTTGGGAGGGGGTGGGGGCCTGGCTTCCTGCCGCGCGCGGTGGGGACGCCTCCGACCAGTGTTTGCCTTTTATGGTAATAACGCGGCCGGCCCGGCTTCCTTTGTCCCCAATCTGGGCGCGCGCCTGCGCCCCCTGGCGGCCTAAGGCCTCGGCGCGCCGGAAGTGGGCAGGGCGGGGGCCACCTCGGCTCACAGCGCGCCCGGCTTTCCCGCAGCTCGCCATGGATGATGATATCGCCGCGCTCGTTGTCGACAACGGCTCCGGCATGTGCAAGGCCGGCTTCGCGGGCGACGATGCACCCCGGGCCGTCTTCCCCTCCATCGTGGGGCGCCCCAGGCACCAGGTAGGGGAGCTGGGTGGGTGGGGCGGCCCCGGGAGCGGGCGGGAGGCGAGGGCGCTTTCTCTGCACGGGGGTCTCCCGGTTTCTGGGGTGGGGGCCGCGCCCGTGCTTAGGGCGCCTTGTTTTTTTCTTCCTAGGGCGTGATGGTGGGCATGGGTCAGAAGGATTCATATGTGGGCGACGAGGCCCAAAGCAAGAGAGGCATTCTCACCCTGAAGTACCCCATCGAGCACGGCATCGTCACCAACTGGGACGACATGGAGAAGATCTGGCACCACACCTTCTACAATGAGCTGCGTGTGGCTCCTGAGGAGCACCCCGTGCTGCTGACCGAGGCCCCCCTGAACCCCAAGGCCAACCGCGAGAAGATGACCCAGGTAAGTGGCCCGCTACCTCTTGTGGTGGCCACCGCCCTCCTTCCTGGTCTCCCGGAGCTGCGCCCTTTCTCACTGGTTCTCTCTTCTGCCGTTCTCCGTAGGACTCTCTTCTCTGACCTGAGTCTCCTTTGGAACTCTGCAGGTTCTATTTGCTTTTTCCCAGATGAGCTCTTTTTCTGGTGTTTGCCTCTCTGACTAGGTGTCTAAAACAGACAGTGCTGTGGGTGTAGGTACTAACACTGGCTCGTGTGACAAGCCCATGAGGCTGGTGTAAAGCGGCCTTGGAGTGTGTATTCAGTAGGTGCACAGTAGGTCTGAACAGAATCCCCATCCCAAGATCCCAGCACACTTAGCAGTGTTCTTTGCACTTCTTGCATGTCCCCCATCTGGCCTGGCTGTCCCAGTAGCTTCCTGAGTGTGACATGGTGCATTTCTTCCTTACAGATCATGTTTGAGACTTTCAACACCCCAGCCATGTACGTGGCCATCCAGGCTGTGCTGTCCCTGTACGCCTCTGGCCGTACCACTGGCATCGTGATGGACTCCGGTGACGGGGTCACCCACACTGTGCCCATCTACGAGGGGTATGCCCTCCCCCATGCCATCCTGCGTCTGGACCTGGCTGGCCGGGACCTGACTGACTACCTCATGAAGATCCTCACTGAGCGCGGCTACAGCTTCACCACCACGGCCGAGCGGGAAATCGTGCGTGACATTAAGGAGAAGCTGTGCTATGTCGCCCTGGACTTCGAGCAGGAGATGGCCACAGCGGCCTCCAGCTCCTCCCTAGAGAAGAGCTACGAGCTGCCCGATGGCCAGGTCATCACCATTGGCAACGAGCGGTTCCGCTGCCCTGAGGCTCTCTTCCAACCTTCCTTCCTGGGTGAGTGGACACCCGCCTCCCGGCCCTGCCTGACCTGAGGGTCACCCTTGGGGCTGTGCTGTGGAAGCTAAGTCCGCCCTCATTTCCTCCTCAGGCATGGAGTCCTGTGGCATCCACGAAACTACCTTCAACTCCATCATGAAGTGTGACGTGGACATCCGTAAAGACCTGTACGCCAACACAGTGCTGTCTGGTGGCACCACCATGTACCCTGGCATTGCTGACAGGATGCAGAAGGAGATTACTGCCCTGGCGCCCAGCACGATGAAGATCAAGGTGGGTGTCCTTCCACCCTGAGCTGACCTGGGCAGGTGGGCCGTGGGGCCCTGTGGTGTGTGGGGAGCTGTCACATCCGGGGTTCTCACTGCCTGTTTGTTCCCTTACCTCCTCAGATCATTGCTCCTCCTGAGCGCAAGTACTCTGTGTGGATCGGCGGCTCCATCCTGGCCTCGCTGTCCACCTTCCAGCAGATGTGGATCAGCAAGCAGGAGTATGACGAGTCAGGCCCCTCCATTGTCCACCGCAAATGCTTCTAGGTGGACTGTGACTTAGTTGCGTTACACCCTTTCTTGACAAAACCTAACTTCGCAGAAAACAAGATGAGATTGGCATGGCTTTATTTGTTTTTTTTTGTTTTGTTTTGGTTTTTTTTTTTGGCTTGACTCAGGATTTAAAAACTGGAACGGTGAAGGTGACAGCAGTCGGTTGGAGCGAGCATCCCCCAAAGTTCTACAATGTGGCCGAGGACTTTGATTGTACATTGTTCTTTTTTTTAATAGTCATTCCAAATATGAGATGCATTGTTACAGGAAGTCCCTTGCCCTCCTAAAAGCCACCCCACTTCTCTCTAAGGAGAATGGCCCAGTCCTCTCCCGAGTCCACACAGGGGAGGTGATAGCATTGCTTTCGTGTAAATTATGTAATGCAAAATTTTTTTAATCTTCGCCTTAATACTTTTTTATTTTGTTTTATTTTGAATAATGAGCCTTCATGCCCCCCCTTTTTGTCCCCCAACTTGAGATGTCTGAAGGCTTTTGGTCTCCCTGGGAGTGGGTGGAGGCAGCCAGGGCTTACCTGTACACTGACTTGAGACCAGTTGAATAAAAGTGCACACCTTACAAATGAGGCCAAGAGTGACTTTGTGGCGTGACTGGGTTGTGGGCAGCGGAGGGTGATCCCTGAAGGGTGGGGCGGTGGGGGCCAACTTGTCCTTACCTAGAGTGGAGGTGGGCCAAGGTCCCTTCCGCCTTGACATTGAGCAGCCTTAGAGGGTGGGGGAAGATTCAGGATTCAGGTCTCTGTTTCTGCTTACTGGGGAGTTCCTGGCCTGGCCCTTCCACCCATTCCCAGGTACCCTAGTTTCTCTGGTACTCAGTGCATATGCTTGAGGTGGAAATGGTTTGAGGTGGAAAACGCTGTTTTGGGGTGTCTGGTGGCCCAGGTGCCATTCCTCATTGGGGTTGGTTGGCACCTGGATTTCCTGGGAGTGGAACTTGCTGAGGGTCAACTTTTAGCATGGTGTTCCCTTGAGTGGGGGTGTAGTGGGTGTTCGTAGCTGCCACACCTTTGCCTTCACCATATGGAGTGGTGGCTGTCAGGGTCACCTTTGAGGGTCAGCCTGGCCCAGGCTCCCATAGGCTGAGGAAAGGCTGGGATTCCTGCCTATTCATCCAGACTGGGGAACCTGGAATCACAGTCAGTTGGGGTGGGGGATCCATGGGGCCATATCTGGTCTGCAGACAGCTCTGGTTAGCTGTGGGCTGAGGTCTGGATTCTGCCTTGTGACTGGAGACGGTGCCATCCCGTGGCCTCTCGGCCAGTTTCTTTGTGATCTACAGAGAGAGACATCCAGACTCCTGGACAGCAGGGCCTGCCTGGCACTGCAGGCAGATTCTTTTTTTATTCTTTTTTTTTTTTTTGAGACGGAGTCTCGCTCTGTCGCCCAGGCTGGAGTGTGGTGGCCGGATCTCAGCTCACTGCAAGCTCCGCCTCCCGGGTTCACACCATTCTCCTGCCTCAGCCTCCCGAGTAGCTGGGACTACAGGCGCCCGCCACCTCGCCCGGCTAGTTTGTTTTTGTATTTTTTAGTAGAGACGGGGTTTCACCGTGTTAGCCAGGATGGTCTCGATCTCCTGACCTCGTGATCCACCCGTCTCGGCCTCCCAGAGTGCTGGGATTACAGGCTTGAGCCACCGCGCCCGGCCTCTTTTTTTATTCTTGAGCCGGGGTGTTGTGTTGCCCAGGCTGGAGTGCAATGGCACAACCATGGCTCACTGCAGCCTCAACTTTCTGGGCTCGAGCAATTCTCCTGCCTCAGCCTCCCAAGTAGCTGAAACTACACAGGCACGCCCCAGCATGCCCAGCTAGTTGCAGGTCAGATTCTCATTGTTCTGCAGGGCCCTGAGTTAAATACTCTTGCAGGAAGAAACCAAGCCTGGCCTCCCTTCCCTCTGCTAGAAGCTGTGATTGACACAAGCAGAGAATGAACAAAAGGGTGAGGATCCCTTGCAGGGATGCCGTTTACCCAAAACACCACCTGGTACATAGCAGTTCTGGAAATGATTCGGTCCTCCCAGGAGGCCTAGGACTGCCTCACCTGTGTATAGTGGCTGCTGGCAGAGAGGAAGGTGGTCCCCTTCCTCCTGGGTCCCCTGAAGGACTGTCTGGGGCAGTTCCAGCTCTTTTGGTCTGATTTCTGCAGTGGTGAGCCCTGGGCCACCTTGGGCCACTTAAGCACCCATTCATTGAGTGACCACTATATGGCGGGCCCGAGGCTGCTGAGATGACCTGGGCAAGGACCCTGCCCTGGAGGAGCTGTCAGTCTGGAAATGAGGACTTCCTTCATTCGCTTATTCGTCCATCCATCCAATCACTGTTTGTGCCAGGTACTGCAGGTATAGAGGAGAACCAACCAGATGTGTTCCCTGTTCTCACCAGGCACCCAGTTTAATGGGGAAGACATCACAAGCACGAAGGCAAATGAATGTACAATGACATGCTGTGATCATGGGAAGAAAGAGCAGAGGCTTTGATGAACACGAGCATCAGGTGATGTTCATTATGTCATTGTGGTGGTGGTCTCCCGGGTGTAGACATACTTCAAAACTTACCTAATTGGGCCTGCCGTGATGACGCATGCCTGTAATCCCAGCACTTTGGGAAGCTGAGGTGGGAGGATCGCTTGAGCCCAGCAGCTCAAGGCTGCAGTGAGCTATGATTGCACCACTGCACTGCAGCCTGGGTGACAGAACAAGACCCTGACTCTAAAAACTAAAATAGACCAGGCAGGCGTGGTGGCTCGCACCTGTAATCGCAGCACTTTGGGAGACTGAGGCAGGTGGGTCATTTGAGCCCAAATGCAGCCTAGGCAGCATAGTGAGATCTTGTCTCAATTTTTTTCTTTTTTTCTTTTTTTTTTTTTTTGTGATGAAGTCTCTTTCTGTCACCCAGGCTGGAGTGCAGTGGCGTGATCTTGGCTCATTGCAACCTTTGCCTCCTGGGTTCAAGCAATTCTTCTGCCTCAGTCTCCTGAGTAGCTGGGATTACAGGCATGTGCCACAACCCCTGGTTAGTTTTTGTATTTTTCACAGAGACAGGGTTTCGCCATGTTGACCATGCTGGTCTTAAACTCCTGACCTCAGGTGATCCACCTCCTTGGCCTCCCAAAATGCTGGGATTACAGGTGTGAGCCACCACGCCCGGCGGCTGTGCACTCCTTATGAGCATCTAATGCCTGATGACCTGTCACTGTCTCCCATCACCCCGAGATGGGACTATCTAGTTGCAGGGAAAGAAGCTCAGGGCTCTCATTGATTCAATATCATGTTGAATTGTGGAATTAGTTGACCATATACTACAACGTAATAATGGTAGGTAGAGAGTGCAATAAGCATAATGTGCTTGAATCATCCAAAAACCATCCACCCGCCCCCATTCATGGAAAAATTATCTTCCACGAAACTGGTCCCTGGTGACAAAAAGACTGGAGGCTGCTGACATTGGTGACGCACAGCTGGGACAGCTTCACCCATAGGTTGACCAGCGACTTCAGCAGCTCCTGTTCCTTTTCAAGAAAGTCCCAGCCTTAATTTTGGGCATGGCTGCACAAGCCTCTGCTGCCGCCACCTACTCCAAAAGAAAGGAAGAGGGCCAGAAATACAGATTTTAAAAAGCAAAGGGAGACCAGCCTGACCAACACAGCGAAACCTCATCTCTACTAAAAATACAAAAATTAGCCGGGCAGGGTGGCGTGCACCTGTAATCCCAGCTATTCGGGAAGCTGAGGCAGAAGAATCACTTGAATCTGGGAGGCAGAGGTTACAGCAAGCCAAGATTGCGCCACCGCACTCCAGCCTGGGAGACACAGTGAGACTCCATCCCCCCGTGGAAACAGCAAAGGAGCCAGGTGCAGTGTCTCATGCCTGTCATCCCAGTACTTTGGGAGACCAAGGCAGTCGGATCATGTGAGGTCAGGAGTCGAGACCAGTCTGGCTAACATAGTGAAACCCCATCTCTACTGAAAATACAGAAAATTTTCTGGGCATGGTGGCACGCACCTGTAATCCCAGCTACTCAGGAGGCTGAGGCGGAAGAATCACTTGAACTTGGGAGGTGGAGGTTGCAGTGAGCTGAGATCGCACCACTGCACTCTAGCCTGGGCAACAGTGCGAGACTCCATTTAAAAAAAAAAAAAAAGAGCAAAAGATCATTGAACATGGGCAGACTTGGGGGTAGGGAGAGACAGGGAGAGAGGAGCTGTCACTCTTTTTCTTTTCTTGTTTTATTTTTTGTTGAGATGGGGTCTTGCTATATTGCCCAGGCTGGTTGTGAACTCCTGGCCTCAAGTCATCCACTTGCCTTGGCTCCCCGAAGTGCTGGGTTTGCAGGCATGAGTGATCACGTCCAGCCTATTTCATTTTTTACAATCAGAGTCTCAGTCTGTCACCCAGGCTGGAGTGCAGTGCTGTGATCATAGTTCACTGTAACCTCCAACTCCTGGACTCATGCAATACTCCCGCCTCGGCCTCCCATGTAGCTGGGACTACAGATGTGTACCACCGTGCCTGGCTAATTGAGCCATCACTCTTGAGTAGGCTTCCCCAGAGGGCTTCCTGGAGGAAGAATGCTTGAGCTGCCTCCGGAGGCCAGAGGAGTCCCCTGGGGAGGTGGTGTGGCGTGTGCGTCTCAGAGGCATGGATTGATTGGTTACAGAGGCCCAAAGAGGAGATACAACCTCCAAGACAGAATGGAGCATTGGTTGAATGTCAGACACGTTGTCTATGTGGCTTTGGGAAGTCACATCACTGCCCATGTCCCCATTTGAGAAATGGGCATATCAGTAACAACTGGAGGGGTGACTGTAGCAGGTGCACTGCGCCAGTCCTTTTTATTTTATTTATTTATTTATTTATTTTATTTTTTTGAGAGGGAGTCTCGCGACTGTCGCCCAGGCTGGAGTGCAGCGGCTCGATCTCAGCTCACTGTAAGCCCCACCCCAGGTTTACGCCATTCTCCTGCCTCAGCCTCCCTATAGCTGGGACTACAGGCCCCACTCCTCACCGGCTATTTTTTGTATTTTAGCAGAGACAAGCCCTCACCCGCAGCCAGGATGACCGGATCTCCTGATCTTGATCTCGGCCTGCCTCGGCCTCCCAAAGTGCTGGATTACAGGCTTGAGCCACTGCCTCGGCTATTTTTTTTGAGACTGAGTCTGGCTCTGTCAGCTTCAGGGCTGGAGTGCAGTGCCTGATCTCAGTCACCGTGCTCCGGCCCCGGGTTCACTTATTCTCCTGCCCCAGCCTCCCGGAGATGCTGGGACCAGGCTACCACACTCTCACCTCGCTAGTTTTTTTTTTTTTGTATTTTTAGTAGAGGATGGGTTTCCACTGTGGTTAGCCAGGATAGTCTCGACCTCTGCTGACCTCATGATCCGCCTCGCCTCGCCTCCCAAAGTGCTGATTACAGGCTTGGCTCACGCCTCAGCCCCTTTTCTTTTATTTTATTCTTCTCTTGTCATTTTTTTGAGACAGAGTCTCGGCCTGTCACTTCAGGCAGGAGCAAGCGGTGGTGTGATCTTGGCTCACTGCAACCTCTGCCTCTGAGGTTTAAGCAATTCTCCTGTCTCATCCTCCCTCTGTAGCTAGGGACTACAGGCACCGCCACCACCAGCTTAATTTTTGTACTTTTAGTAGAGATGGGGTTTCACCATGTTGGCCAGGTTGGTCTTGAACTACTAACCTCAGGATCCACCACTGCCTCTCCCAAGCAAAGTTCTGGGATTACAGGCGGAGCCACTGTGCCCAGCTATTTTATGTTTATTTTTAGGAGATGGATCTCGCTCTCTGTTGCCTGCGCTTTAGTGTAGACAGTGGATCAAGCCACTGCAGCCTTGAACTCCTGGCCTCAAGCCATCTCTTCGCATCTGTTGGTCTCCTAGAGGTGGATTACGGCATAGCCAGTGCACCTGGCCAACGCTTTCCTTTTTTTCTAAGACAGAGTCTTGCTCTGCCCAGGCTGGAGTGTAGTGGCACGCATGTCAAGCCACTGCAAGCTTCACTCCTCCTGGGTTCACGCCCATTCTCCTTGCCTCAGTCTCCTGAACAGCTGGGACTACAGGTGGTGCCTCACACACCTGGATAATTTTTTTGTATTTTTAGTAGAGACTGCCACCGTGAAAGAAGGATGGTCTCTATCTCCTGGGCCTCATGATAGTTTCACTACCTCCTAAAGTGCCGGGACAGGAGGCATGAGCCACGCCGAGTGCCCACTCTGGCTATCTTGGAAAAATTCTTTTGGTCAAGCTGTGGCTCAAGCCTGTAATCCCAGCACTTTGGGAGGTGAGACGGTGATCAAGGTCAGAGATCGACCATCCTGGCTAAATACAGGAAACCCCAACTCTACTAAAAAAATACAAAACTAGCCAGGTGAGGTAGAAGGATGCCTGTAGTCCCAGCCACTGGCTTATAGAATGGCATAAACCTGGGAGGCAGAGCTTGCAGTGAGCTGATCCGCCACTGCACTCCAGCCTGAGCGAGAGCGCAGACTTCTGCCTCAAAAAAAATTTTTGCAGAGATGGAGGTCTCGCCATATTGCCTGGGTTGAGCCTGAAACTCCTGGCCTCAAGCAATCCTCCTGCTCACCTTCAGTACTGGGATTACAGGCGAGCCACCTGTAATTAAATGCAACATTTAATCAAATATGGCTATTTCTGCTACTTAAATATTTAATCAATTAAAAATGCGGGCCGGGCTGTGGCTCAAGCCTGTAATCCCAGCACTTTGGGAGGCCGAGGCGTGGTGGATCACAGGTCAGGAGATCGGCACCATCCGGCCAACATGGTGAAAACCCTGGCTCTACTGGGTAAATACAAAACTAGTCAAGCAAGGCGCATGCCTGTAGTCCCAGCTACCGGAGCTATGCGGAGAATGGCGTGGAACCTGGGAGGCGGAGCTTTGCAGTGAGCCGGAGACGCCACCACTCCAGCCTGGTGAGCGCAGATCTGGCCTCAAAAAAAAAAAAAAAAAAAAGCATATTTAATTACTTCATGCGATGGCGCACTTTGATCTTAGCCAAAACGCTTGAATGGTGATAACTATCCACAGATAATACCATCTAGGAATATTCGGCGACAATGGCAGAGGATGCACGAATGGTGACATGGTCTAGGAAGGGCTTGCAGAAGGGATGTGGAGGAAGATGAAGAGAAATTAGCCTTGGCCGGGCGCCGGGTGGTCACGAGCAATACGTAACTGAATCCAAAGTACACCAAGTTTCACTGTGTTAGCTACAGGATGGCCCCATCTCCTGACCTCGTGGATCCGGGCCTGCCTCCGGGCCTCCCCAAAGTGTTGGGATTATATTTTGAGCCACTCAAGGGCCTCGGCTATTTTTTTTTTTTTTTTTTTTTTTTTGAGACTGAGTCTGGCTCTGTCGCTTCAGGCTGGAGTGCAGTGGCTGGATCTCAGCTCACTGTGTGCCCTCCCTGGTTCACGCCATTCTCCTGCCTCAGCCTCCCGGAGATGCTGGGGACTACAGGTCAGCCACTTCGGGCCTCCGGCTAGTTTTTTTTTTTTTGTATTTTTAGTAGAGATGGGGTTTCAATGTGTTAGCCAGGATAGTCTCTGATCTCCCCTGACCTCTGATCCTCTCGCTTCGCCTCCCAAAGTGCTGGATTACAGGTTGGAGCCACCGCCACCGCCCCTTTATTTTTATTCTTCTTGTCATTTTTTTGAGACAGAGTCTCGCTCTGTCGCCCAGGCAGGAGTGCGGTGGTGTGATCTTGGCTCACTGCAACCTCTGCCTCTGAGGTTTAAGCAATTCTCCTGTCTCATCCTCCCTCGTAGCTAGGACTACAGGCACCGTCACCACGCCCAGCTAATTTTTTTTGTACTTTTAGTAGAGATGGGGTTTCACCATGTTGGCCAGGCTGGTCTTGAACTACTAACCTCAGGTGATCCACCCGCCTCGGCCTCCCAAAGTTCTGGGATTACAGGCGTGAGCCACTGTGCCCAGCTATTTTATGTTTATTTTTAGAGATGGGATCTCGTTCTGTTGCCCAGGCTTAGTGCATTGGTGTGATCGTCGCTCACTGCAGCCTTGAACTCCTGGCCTCAAGCGATCCTTTCATCTGTTGGTCTCCTAGAGGGGTGGGATTACCAGCATAAGCCAGTGCACCTGGCCAACGCTTTCCTTTTTTTTTTTTTTTTTTTAAAAAAAAGGTTTTCCCCTTCGCCCAGGCTGGAGTGCAGTGGCACGATGTCGGCTCACTGCAAGCTTCACCTCCTGGGTTCACGCCATTCTCCTGCCTCAGTCTCCTGAACAGCTGGGACTACAGGTGCCTGCCACCACACCTGGATAATTTTTTTGTATTTTTAGTAGAGACGGGGTTTTACCGTGTTAGCCAAGATGGTCTCTATCTCCTGGCCTCATGATAAGCCCACCTCGGCCTCCTAAAGTGCTGGGATTACAGGCATGAGCCACCGCGCCTGGCCTTACCTGGCTAATTTTTAAAAATTTTTTGGCCGGGCACGGTGGCTCAAGCCTGTAATCCCAGCACTTTGGGAGGCCGAGACGGGTGGATCACAAGGTCAGGAGATCGAGACCATCCTGGCTAACACAGTGAAACCCCAACTCTACTAAAAAATACAAAAAACTAGCCGGGTGAGGTAGCGGGCGTCTGTAGTCCCAGCTACTCGGGAGGCTGAGGCAGGAGAATGGCATAAACCTGGGAGGCAGAGCTTGCAGTGAGCTGAGATCCGGCCACTGCACTCCAGCCTGAGCGAGAGAGCGAGACTTCGTCTCAAAAAAAAAAAAAAAAATTTTTTTTGTAGAGATGGAGGTCTCGCTATATTGCCTGGGCTGGTCTGAAACTCCTGGCCTCAAGCAATCCTCCTGCCTCCACCTTCCAAAGTACTGGGATTACAGGTATGAGCCACCTGTAATTAAATGCAAATATTTAATCAAATATGGCTATTTCATTACTTAAATATTTAATTAATTAAAAATGCGGGCCGGGCGCGGTGGCTCAAGCCTGTAATCCCAGCACTTTGGGAGGCCGAGGCGGG